>NC_072828.1:8497500-8502500 GCF_027744805.1 Dunckerocampus dactyliophorus
TTGCAGTAGAATTTGACTACACTGGCGTCAGGAATGTTACATTGATGAGACAATAGCCACCAAATAGCCTGTCAATGTAAACACGTGAGTCTATGTAATGTCTTATTTATGTCTAAGATGTCTTGTTTTCTATTATTATGTCAATTACATTGGCTCATACAAGTGTAAGAGTGACTATAGGAGTGTTATTTCATGTCTAGAGTGCTCTAATAATGCTAAAAATCATATTTAGAAGCTCTTAAACAGCTTTTCTATGCTCTAGCTATGAAAATAGTCCATTTATAAATAAGGAATCCTACTTTGCGTAACTTATCATGGTCGGGTCTGGAAATGAACCACAATAAACGAGCGACGACTGTATAAGACATTTAGAAGACGCATTCAAAGACACTGTGAATATGTAGTATTCTACACTGGTTGCTAGGTGTCAGTAATGTTACTGTAATGTTTGGTGAACACGCGCGCACACACACCAGAGTTGATTGCCAGAACAAGAGGCTTTTATTGCGAGTTAGACCCAACGTCCCTTCTTGTCCGCCTGCCACTCATCTCAAGGTTTATTTATGCCTTCAATGGTTAATTTAGTCTTATGTCTACTACATTGGGTAATATGAGTGTAAAGGTACCTATAGGGGTGTTAGTTCACTCTGGAGGGCTCTAATAATTTAAAGAAACTTATTTAGAAGGTCAAAACAAGTTTTCTATGCTTTAACTATTAAAAAAAAAAAAAAACATTTCTAAATAAGGACTCCTACTTCACGGAAGTTCACCTATCACACAGTCTGGTCTGGTTTCAATGTGACGCATTTTGGGTGTCTTGAAAGTTGCTATATAAATTCAATTCATTATTACTATCATTATGAATGGCGAACAAGTGAAGAGGTGGTCTTTGAAATAATGGGCTTTCTCATTCTGCAGCACTGCTTTCACTCGAGCGCTGATGCGGCTGATGGCGACATTTACCTCTACAACAAGCCTGGAGGTCAGGGGACAGGAGGCAAAGGTAGTAGCTGCGTGCACACACCACGTGCTTTTTCACCTTGTTTCACTTTGTAGGTGGGCCTGAAATAATTCCACCCTGTGGTGGTTGCTACCAAGTAGTGAAATACATTACTGCCAGGACACAACACAAAACCTTGTTGATACAAATGCTACATTGTTCAAATTCCAACAGGTATTGCCTGCATCACACTAAGCTTTGTTGATGCCAGCGGGCGACCTCTTCAAGTTCCAGCTCAGGATTGTGGCACCCCCCAGAGATCTGAGAAATGCTCTGTTCCTCTTCATCCCCACCAGTTTGACCAGTTGACCAGTGTGGTGAAGGTGGAGAGCGGCTGGAATCAAGGTGAGACAAACACGCAGCTGTACATGTCTGTGATAGGCTAAAGAGGTTCTGACTAGCAAAGTTTGAGGATGACTTGGACCCGAGGGTGAACACGACCTGAAAGCAGCGATGAAATGTTTCTGGTAGCTAAGAAGTTTTTCTTCTTGTTCTTCTTTGTGTGACCAAGTCACATCTTTACTCGCTAATGAGAAAGCCTGGTGCTTAAAGGCTGCTCAACGTACAGGAACTAAATGTCACACAGGAGGAAAGGTTTCATGAAATAGCATTTCGGGAACAGTGTTATACAACGATAGCAGATACGGGACTCTTTAAACGTAGAAAAAACTAAATAAAGTAACAATTGCTTTTATTACATGAAGTACTTATAAATACCTACTTCATGCTTGTATCAGGAAATATATCACACTTTTTAAGCTACTGTCAAACACACTGAGGGTGCACAAATCCATCCATCCATTTTCTATAGTGCTTGTCCTCATTAGGGTCACATGTGAGCTGGAGCCTATCCCAGCTGACTTAGTGCGAGAGGGAGGGTACAGCCAATTACGGGGCACATACAGTCAACCATTCACACAAATTTGGACAATTTAGAGTCTCTATTTAGAGACATACATGTTATTGATATATAGAAGGAAGCCAGGGTACCTGGATCCTGACTGTGAGGCCGGCATGCCATGCTGTTATATATGATGACAATATAATGTTTAATAAAAAAGAAAGAATATTTGAATCCTTTTGACACCCCAAACTGGACCTACATTAGTAAACCGTGGCGGTCTAGCCAAAATCACATGGCATGGACCAACCGCAAGCAGGAAGCAGCAGTGAGCTGGGACCACAGACGTGCTCATCCGCATGTGCTTATCACCTGGCAGGAATATTATTCCTCAGCTTGGCTCTACAGATAAGCAGTGTTGTTTATTTTTTATCAGGCGGCACAAACAGAAAGCAGAGGAGGGCGGGGAGTGATGGCCGCCTCGCTGCTCGCTAAACCATTCATACATCACTGTCATAATAATCTTGATTCCTCTCAAAGGGATGACAAGACATCGGAGGTGATTAATAGCTCCTATCTGGAGGTGGAATATTAAGAGCACTTTCTCATTTCCGAAGTGGGCTCTTCCCTCTCAACACCCAGAATACTGATCCTAGTAGAAGGAGTGCTGCAAAGCTTTCATTTTAGAAACATTTTAAATGTTTGTTTACGATGTACAGAGATGCACTTGTTGGTGCGCTTCGATATCTGGGAGCAAGGCAACGTCAGCCCCTCGCAGCTGGCTGATAAACTGCAGGGGGCTCTGCGCCATGCCCTCTGTGACGTCATTATGGAACTGAGGGTCTTGCCCAATCCGCTCTGCCTGCCATGTCTCGCCGCCAAAGCCCAAAAGGAAGAGGTCAAAGGTGAGTGTGCCTTATTTATTACTGACCGAATTACTTCATTTGTTCAGTTTATTATACAGTGGAACCTGTTGAAGTCGGCCCCACTTATGTCAACAACCCGTCTAGGTTAAACAACTCAAGTCCTGGTCCACCATGTTGTTGTTATTATTATCAAAAAAATGCCCACTTAAGTCGATGTCGACATACAGTAAAATTTGAGACCCAAAGGGGTAATTTCTATGTTCCACCGTAATTGAAAATAAAATAATGGACTAAAAGTTCTCGTGGTTGTCTTCAGGTTTGTTGAGTCTGGCTGAGATCAAGGATGTCAAGGACAGTCCCAGGCAGCGTAGTGGGTCACGGGTCTTTAAGAACAACCCCTCCCCCATCACCTTAACCCAAAGTGGCACCATGACGGGGCCCAGCACACCCGAGTCCACCACCCCCACTGGAAAGACCACACGCCGCAGCTTCTGGGACATACTGGTCAGTTCCACAAAGACTTTGCTAAAGCACTCACCCAGTTAACTGGTCAGTGAGCCTGTAGTTGTTTTTGTTCGTCCCAGCAGAGTAAACCCGAGTCCTCTGAGCTGGGAAGCCCGAAAACGACTGACGACATTGTGCAAGAAAGAGGAGAGGAGGGACGCGTTGCCCGGCGAAGGCACAAGACTGAGAGCGTGAAGCAGCAGTGGTCCCAGGAGAAAGTCAGCGAGCTAGAGCACACACAGAGGTTGTTATTTTATAACACCATTCCTTCTTCAGTGCTGACCTGAAGCCTCACAGTAGTGCTCTTGTTGCAGGAGGCAGGCGTGTCAGTTGGAGGAAGGTGACGCCGGCGCCCTACACCCCATCTACCAGCTCACCTCCCAGCCTTGGATATCCTTCATGGCCGAGCTTGGTACTCTCAACTCTTTCTACACCCAATCAGGATGTATTTTCTCACCAACTGCGTACGTCTCCTTGGAAACAGGCTGCCCCTCCATTCAGCAGTGTACAGCCGAAATCGCCTCTCACTTCCTGCTGCCGTCCATCCTGGCGGAGGTGGTCAGTCTGGTCAGCTCCCTGGCCAGTGACACCAGTGTCAAGGTCTTTGCCAAGACAAGGTGAGCTTGAATATGTGGGCCACCTGTTCCACCATGTCAGGGTCAAAAACATCCTTATTCATCGCAGTGTTTTCAGTGTTGATGCTCCATTTGTGAACTAGAGTGACACCTGTGATCAACTCATAAATTATGTCAAATGAATGTCTCCATCTCTTCTCCAGCTGCCCAGCATCTGGAGACATCTTTGTACCTTACACCCTGGTGCAAAACCTCTGGATGTGTCCAGATGCTTCCAGGAGCTTCATTCTCATTGGGAGAAACTTCCATCAGTGGCACTGCAGCACCGAGCAAGGTAACGTTCCTTCCTCGCTGGCCTTAACACTGCATCTCCTATTTCAGGTCAACGCCGATCACCTGTGGCCAGCACTATTGCAGACCGCAGCGACCCTTCCATGCAGTGTTGTGTCTTGCCCTAACTAACGTCTCGAGCAGTGTCATCCTCCCTCTTTCCTTCAAAACATAAACAATCATGTCTGCCGTGTAGAACTCAACTGCTAATACATGCCACGAAACATGACATGTATTAGTATGACATTAGTATGACATGGAGCATTAAATGCCCCCGGCTCACGGCATCCCTGGCCAATAGCACTCCTCATACATACATTTAAAAATGTGTAATTAAGTCATGTGATCGGTATAGGACGATTTCAGGCCTGCATGATCGATATCGCAATCGGCAGCATAAAACCCTGATCGAAGCACCCCTACTCCAAACAATTAATGAAGGTTTTATCATGGCCACAATTTGACCCTGGAACAGATTATGCCTATTTTTCATATTTTTCATGAATTCATGTAAATGAGGTACAAATCGAAAGGAAAAAGAGCAAAACATGAAGACGATGATGTTACTATCGACCGCAGCACGTTGCTATGGTAAAGGTATGAATGTGAGTGTGAATGGTTGTTTGTGTATATGTGCCCTGTGATTGGCTGGCGACCAGTCCAGGGTGTACCCCGCCTCTCGCTCAAAGTCAGCTGGGATAGGCTCTAGCATACCCTCGTGACACTAATGAGGATAAGCGGCGTAGAAAATGGATGGCTGCATGAATGACCGTTGCTATGGTGGCTTGTACGTGCATGTTGCTGCTGGCTATTTGTTTTATAGATGTACCTGTATATATGGATGTGTCTCAACATACTGTCGTCTAACATCGGTTTGTGTTGCG
>NC_072828.1:8510000-8652500 GCF_027744805.1 Dunckerocampus dactyliophorus
TTTTGCTTTCCCTCCGATGGCCTTCATGGCTGCATCACTAATGAGCTGGGACAGGAAGCAGAGTCAGAGCAGCATAAAATTTGCCTGAACCGGCCTTCATCTGTCACGGCCGTGATGAGAGGCAGAGGGAGCACCAGCGCACAGTTTGAGCCTCCCGCCTTCGGGCACGCCGCGACCGGGCCTGCCACGCTGGGCCATCTTGGCCCTGAGCTGCTCTGCTGAGCAAACTCGCCCCAAAGTTGCTCTCAACAGCCAGCATGAACACAGCTCAGGGAATTAAAAGTGACTATCAAGTGTGCAGCCATACTCAGCGTGTGGACATGAATGCTCCTATCACCACCATGGAGGTTGTTTGCGGGCCGGAAAACGTCTGTCTATATCGTAATTTCTCCAGAACGTCCCCCCAACAAGAATAAACTTCTAACTCATGTCCTTCCTCTTCAGGATCCCAACCCTTTCCTCGGGCCGGCCATGGAGCCGGACACGCTGCTGCGGAGTCCCGTTCCTCCGCTGCACAGCAAAGAGCAAGGCAGGCTGTCTGGTTCAGGCCGAAGTCTCGCTCCTCTCCATTTCCCCTCCGAGCTGCTGCCGTTTGACGAGGCTCTGAGGGACGTCTGCACCATCCGACCCTTGATGGAGGGCGACGCTGTGGCCCGACATGGCGGCCAGCTCTTGGAGATCAAAGTGGCTGAGCGAAGAGGTTAAAGCAACGATAAGCGTACACTGATGGATTTTTTTAAACTTGTAATGCTTACTGGGGTTTGCTATGATATGCATTTCCTGACAATGTATCTATGTGTTGCCAGAACTGGAGAAACAGATGAAGATTGAGAACCTGTTTGTTACATGGCAGCAGCGGTCAGCTCAGTCTAACATGCCCATCGCGGTAAGTTCTCACTGAGCCCATCACACTTTCCTGAGCAGTAGCCCAAATGAAGGGCAAGGCTTGCTTGTCTTTTCTTTTGGAAACATCATCAAGAAGCATATAATGCACCGTCTGGACTATTCCATTGTAATAACAGTGTGCACATGATAGACGCTGCCTCTGCTGGTTTTAGGTTGAAGGCACAGTGTGCTACTTCTCATTCATTACAGTCAAGTGTGTTGTTAGTTGAGCAAGCAGTCAATACTGAGCATAGGTGTCTTCCTCAGCTGGCCGACCTTGAGACCTTGAAACAGTCGTCCAGGCTGGTCCACTACTGCGCCACGCCACTCCTGTTTGACCCCATCTTCCGCAAGCAGATCCAAGAGGAACAAGCAGTGCCACCGCCAGTGAAGGTACAGAAGCAGCAGGAAGAAGATTATGGAAGAGAATATGGATGCCAATTTGTGCTCTGTCTCGGCCAGAAGCGGCATCGCTCCAGCGATTCCACGGCATCGGGCCGCGATCGCAGCTACAGCACTGACTCTGTTGACATGCTGCCTAGCCGACTGAAGGAGGAGCCGTGGCTGCTGGACATCTCCAGCACCTTCCTGCAGCAGTATGTGCAGTACCTGCAGAGCATGGGCTTCATCCTGGTCCAGGTGCGGCCTCAGTCCCCGGCACGCAGGTCTGTACCTCTGTTTGAGCTCCAGGATTGTACTGTGCAGCTTCTATGCTGTTCTTTTGGCACACTGCTGTCACACAGCATCAGCAGCATGCTCGCTCCTCCACACATTTGTCACTTTTAGTGGGAAACTTTTCCAGATGGACCACTCCATTTCAACCTCTGGTCTCATTCACCCACTCTCCTCTGACCTTTCACCCCTCTGAGCACCACTGCCCCCTGGTGGATGCAGCAATGCGCCCGCTGTCACTTTCTAGGCTCCCGACATGTGTGACTCACTCTGCTCTGCGTCTTGGCTGGGATCCTACAGGCGTTTTGGACTTTAACTGGATCCGGACTGACCCCCCTTTCACCTTTCATGTGTCTGTTGCAGCATCGCCCGAGCTCGCGCCGCCATGCTGAGCTCCATGTCATCAGAGGGGAGGATGTCTTTTTCTTATGTGAAGCAGAAGAGCGAGGACAGCCCCAAGGTGAGTGTTCACCTCAGAGAGGCAGAGGGGATGGAGTCACGCCCAACAACAGAAATGTCTCACTCTTCTTTAAAATACTGAAACTGACCCATCAGCATGTAAGCCACAAGAACATTACAGCAATCTTGTTGTAATGTACAAAAATGTGCAGAAGAGGTTGTCATTTTGGTGAGAATTTGATATAGGTATTGTTAGGTATTATTAGTTTAATTTATTTTTTTTATTTTTAGCAGGGCTGTCAAAAATAACGCATTAACGGCGGTAACTACTTGAATTAATTACGTTTAATTTTTTTGTGTAATTAAAGCATGCACACCAGAGCAAACATGCCGCTCTGTTATGACTGCAGACAGAGTTCATTCACAGTGGAGCGTCCCCACACAGTCTAACGCCCTTTTATAACTTCATTCTGACCTGAACACATCAACAGCAGTACAATTCCAACACAATATACTGTCTGTACCTACAACTCACACACGTCTCTAGTCCGTTCATCCTGGACTTCCTGATTGTCATTACAAGAATGCGAGACGCATTCCCAAACATCACAAAAATGGCTTTATAATGTGTGAGTGTGTTTGTGTGAGTGTGTGTAAATAAACAGGAAGAGATTCTTAACACTCACTTCTTAGCTCTTAATTTGGATGTACAATTTGCTACATTTGAGTATGCTGGAAAATAAATAAATAAATAAATAAATAAATAAATATATATATATATATATATATATATATATATATATATATATATATATATATAATCCTGTCCTGTCATTTCTGTTAATTACATACAGGAAAAATGGGCATATTTCAGACATAGTTGCTAATGGTGATTATAATGATTAATTTCAAAACTGATTAATCTGATTAAAATTTGTAATCATTTGACAGCCCTAATTTTTAGTCACAGCCCTAATTTTTTGTCAATAGGGAGTTCAACATAGCCCTATTCCATCTTATGGCATTCTCAATGAACAAGGAAGTACTATTGTGACAACACAAATATGGTGCGTCAAGATATTTTTCGATTTGCTGGAGTGATTTTAGTATTTATTTATTTCCGTAATGGAACAATTCCCCTTGTAAGAGAAAATAAAGTCAGAATCAGGGATATAAATCTCTTTTGTGATGTATGATTCGATTTAGAATCTAGATTAAAAACATATATATTTTTAAAACAGAATGATTCGATACATTGTGCAAACGATACGATTCGATTCGATTCTACGGTTAATGTTTGTTGATAGACATTAATCATACATTATAAAATAAAGAAGCCAATTCTATAAAAGTGGCATTCTTACATTATTTTCAAATGTGCAAAAGAGCACAAACCCCAAACATTCTGTAAGGCAGGGGCCCCCAACTGACCAAACTTTCAGGCATCATGATTAAAAAAAAAACAATGGAAAAATTTTTTTGTAAATAACTAAAAATGGATATCAATTTTGGAAATATGGGCAATTATATAATTGTATATTATAAAATAATATACAATTACAAATCCCCCCGTTTTGCATACATATGTTGTTTGTTTTGAACGGCGACATGTCCTGATTAGTTAGCTGGTCCTTGAACGGACCATCTGATTTTGTCCCACGGTGCACAGATAGAATACTATACTGTAGTCCGCTTTTTCTTTCACCTCGTATTTGGTCCCAATTGCTGATACCATGTGGGAACGCATAAAGGTAAGATTTGATGAGGTTCTTGAGTGCTAATGTGAATATTTGTTTGTTGGATTTGTGCACAACCTCAAGTTAATTCAAGCAGCAAACAGCGATGTATAATTTACTCTCTGAAAAACAAACTCAAGGCTCATACTGATTGATGGTGTGTCTGTATTCATTGAGTACGCAGGTCATTGAGAGGTCAACAAGCAAACTTCCCTCCTTTAATCAAATAGTCAGCTAGCTAATTCTGCAGAGCACAACCTTTTGACGAAGAAGATGGCGAAAATAATGAGTACGGTGCAAAGCATGTAGCACCAGAAGTCGCATTATGAAAAGTATTTTATTTATTATTGTTAGCTTTAACAATGTTATTAAAAAGTATTACAGAAAATACCCTAACCAAAAACAGTGGATGAACTGTGATGTAAGGGCTAAGCTACGTGCTCGTTCGACTGCATTTGTCATGGGCACCGCTGATGACTACAAAAAGGCCAGATATGACCTGAGGAGGTCCATACGGGAGGCCAAAAGACAGTACAGACAGAAGCTGGAGGGCTACTATTCCACCTCAGACCCTCGGCGCATGTGGGCGGGGCTCCAGCACATGACAATAAAACTCTCTTGAATCTTGAATCTTGAAAAACAATAATTCAGAGACTTATTATATTCTAAAATTGTTTGTCTTGCGTAAAAATGCACACTTACTTGTATTCAATGTTAAAAAGTATTCTATGGCTTTCACAGAAATACATTTTAAAATATGTGGCTTTCATGACTCACTTAGCCAAAAAGGTTCCCAACCCGTGGATTAATCTAGGGATTTATGGCTGATTCTAATCGATCCAGGAGGCTTCTGCTGGTGCAACGATATCGCTCGCTTGTCAAACTGGATATCCGGTCACATCGGTTTATCGTTCACAACCCTAGTCAGACAATTTGTGCGTGGATGTCAATGCAGGGGCTCGGGGCAGTGGAGAGGCATTGCTATACAAACTGGTGCTGTCCTGCATCTTGCTTGTGTGGCTCTAATTGACTCGTGTCCAAAGTGCAGCTTGGGGGCTATTTTGGGACCACAGTTCATTGTTTATTGGCCCTCAGCATATTGTAAAAATATCATGAATTTATTATTGACGAGATATATTAATAGATATTACACTAATTTGCTGTGCATCTGTAATAAAAAGCGAAGATATGGATGTTTATTTATATGTAACTTAGTATATGTTGATCGACGCATATTTAATCTACAAAATGTATCGAAGTGGCCCACACATTCTTAAATTTTTGTGGCCAAAAAAGCGGCCACCCCTGTTGAATGTGTGCGTTGTCGTGTTAAAGAAGACCTTGCAGACCAGTCAGGAAGCTATTTGTAATCATCTGACGGCGAGCGCTAACCTTTTCATAGCTGCTCTCCCAAAGTTGAGGCCAAGATCAGAATTTTCTCAGACTTGAATAACTATGCATAAGACTGCTTATTACGTTTTTCAGACCACTGTGTCGGCTACCACTGCGTATCACCTCCAGAGGGCGCTACCAGGCGGAATCGTGCTGATGGAGCTAGCCTTTCAGGTAAGAGCTGTATTAAATTCTGGTTCCCTCATGTCACCAAATAATGTAAGCAATATGTTAGAAACAGCTCAGAAACAGTTGGATCGGAAACAGCATTTATTGCCAATGTGGAGGGGGGAAAAAAGTGCTGTCCTCTTCTTGTTTTGTTGGCATTCACTGGACCAGCCAGGTAATGAGGCGCTGAAAGTCTTAATAGAGCACTTTGTAGCTTTAATGAGTCTTGCATGTGCATGTGAGGTAGATTTACTGTAGGAGGTTTGCTAACGACACAGTCCATGTCCTCTCTGGCAGGGCTGCTACTTCTGTGTCAAGCAGTACGCACTGGAGTGTTCCCGCATTCCCATGGGACAGTCCGTCAACTCCCAGGTAGGAACTCCGCACCGCCATCAACGCATGTCATGAGTCTATATTTTGATAGTCGCAGCTTGCAGAAAAGGGAGAAGGAAGTGCAAATGAAATGTTTATGCAAGGCTGCATGCGATGGCAGAAGGCGTCAAATGGAATCGATGGCAGACAGGAAGTGACGTTGGGGGTTCAGAGTTTTACCTTGTTGTGGGCTATGGCCGCAACAGTAACCCATGTTATTATGATTATGTTATTATTGTTGTGCCTGTTGTGAGTTAATTTAAACCTGTAATAAAAGCCTGTTGTTCCGGCGATCAAATCTGGTGCATGTCTCACGGAACAATCACTGATACCTAATGACCAATGTGGTACTACGTTCACAAGTTTAATGGTGGTCTTAATGGCGTATATTTGAATTTTAGTTCATTAAGCCGTTTTTATGTTTGAAAATGCTTAATTTGGGCAAAAAAATTAAACATTTGCATAAATGTGCATATTTTTAGATGAATAATAGCCCATAGTTAACCACGAAACAGCAATCATTTCTCACTGAATTCATTTTGAAAAACTGCAATAGAGTGAGAGAGCGATGTTTGAACTGTGACGTAGCAAGGGACAACTACGTGAATTACGCTGGTATCGGAACCTGATCCCGAAGCTGGATCGGATCAGCCACATCCCTAGTTTGTTTCATTCATTTGTGTAGCGTTCCATTCTGTTGTCTCTGTCTGTCCTCCCCTGTCCTCCACCCCCCTTACACACATACACACGCGCACACACACTTCCTGTCATCTCTCCATCAGGGCAGCCTCCTCACCAAACCTCGTTGCAAGCCGTTCCCAGACGCCACCCCAGTATCTGACTGTGCGGTACGTCCCACCAGCCATTCTCCTAGACGGGGGATGGGTGGGGGTGGTGGGTGCACTCGCTGCAGGCAGGCATCAGCCCCCCTCCCTCCTTCCCCCCCTGCCGCTCTCCTTGTTGCCGTCCCTCCTTCCACATGTTTGTCTTTTGTCTCCTATGGGATGGCTGGCGTAATGAAATGAGACCTTTCTGCTTACTTTCAGTGGTCACATGCACAAAGGTTGAGTATGGCAATGACCTTTGAACTCTCCGGCTCCTCTGCGATTTTCTGTTTGTCTCTGTGCTTGCTGGTGACATTCTCCGCTTTTGATTGTCTCGCCATGCCGCAGCATTTGCATCTTTGGGAGCTGAGCTTTCCCACTAGGATTTCTGCCTCTGTCGCTTCTATGTGTTGTCTTTTACTTTGAAGGGGGTCACTCATTAGCATACTGCTACTCTGCTCATTGATCAACATTAGGCTTGATTTCCTTCATTCTTGTGAAGCTATGCTAAAACACGTGTTGAGTTCTCCAAGGCTCAGAGTCGGGGCCTCTGTTAAAGTCTTTTGTTTTCTGATGCTCCCGTCATGATTTCACCTCCTTAGCTCCGTTTAGTCCTCTTTAATAGAAATTTTGAGTGGCACCACCAGGAGACGAGCCCTGCCACTGAACCTTCCAGTTTGTTCGTGTGAAAGTCACACTGGGAGTTTAATTGTCCAGAACAGGAGCCGAGGGGTATTGCAGATGATGGAATAATAACCATGCTAGCTTGATAGTCACGAGAGCACACAAAGGGACGTGTCGCACCTCCGCTTTAAAGCATCCCGGCGGCCTCCTGCTGCCGTAGATAACCAGCTAAGAGGTCACACTTAATTTGTCTGCCAGACCACAGGAACACCGCAGGGAGAAAGGGAAGAGTTCATGTTTTTGTTCCTCCATGTCAGAAGAATATTCTTGGCTCTTATCTTTTCACCACTCGTCTTCCAGCAGCCCGGCAAGGAAAGGCGTGACGCTAAGACGAACGTGTTCTCAAGCGTCTTTTGGATTGGATCACTGTAAAGTCCACACAGGACCCACTGGTGTTTGAATAGGATGCAGCATTAATGTGAAGGATATGAACGTTGCCCCCTTCCTTCCACCGATCCATTTTCTACCAGTTGATGAGTGAGCTGGAGCTTATCCCAGCTGACATTGGGTGCTACACCCTGGGCTGGTCACCGGTCAGTCACAAGGCACACAGACCCATTCACACGAATTTGACAATTTAAACGATAATGTGTATGTTTCATGACTACAAAACCCAAACAAAGATGGGAAGAACAGAACCACCACACTGTGAGGCAGAAATGCTAACCATATGCAAAGCAGCACCACTGATTTGATGATGACCCCAAGCGTCCCTTCTAATCATTTCCCAGAATGCTGTGTACGTGACAATGAGCAGCTCTGGGTCAGAGCACATGCGTGTTCTACTCGAGCGACACTAACTAGCGCTGATGCTGTCTTTCAGCTATCTATGCTCTTCACTGAGGAGTGTGACAAGGTGCGTGACCTGATGCACGTGCATTCCTTCAGCTACGACTTCCACCTGCGGGTGGTGCACCAATACCTGGTGGGCTGCCACATGACGCTGCGCCAGGGCTACCAGCTCACAGACTTCCTCAATGACTTCATCTTGCAGCATCCTGACATCCCCAAGTTTGGACGCAACCATGTCTTCCAAGGTCTGGGTGGAAACTGTAATCCTGTCTTTCCTCCTAGATAAGAAAAGCCTCCAGAAATAATCAGATGCATTCTGCAGCAGGCTGATTGTCCTTGTGTTGCCCATCAGGAAGCTTCTCAATCTCCACGGGGATGATAACAGCCCACCAGCTGTACAACTACATCACAGACCACACCAGCACCTACGGAATGAAGCCCCTACGCATGTCCAAGGCCGCCGTCCCCACCGATGCCAAGAAGGCGACTCCTGACCTGCACGAGTACGCGCTGGTGGCGCTGTGGAACAGGTAGAACGTCCTCAGGAGCATAAGACCTCAACGTAGATGCCTCACCTGACTTTGAATTCTTTCCCATCTCAGCTCCGGGTCGTACAAGGACCTGGAGGGTCTCCATCACCATGACGACTTTGACGTGTCCCTGGTGGTCTGCCACAATGCTGCGCCCTTTGAGGATCAGTCGGATGGGGAGAGGCACTTGCTGAGGTAAGAGTGGTTGGTGATTATGTTTGATAAAGATCTCTCTTTAATATACGTATTTGTATGCAGGCTGCACTTCTATGTAATCATGACCAGCCAGAGAGAGCTCTTTCCCCGACTCACCGCTGACATGAGACGCTTCAAGAAGCTCCCTCAGATCCACCGTGATGCCGGCGAGCCAGGTAGCCGCCTTCCCCCGGATCGGGCGGAGGCCTGCACCTCTCTTGGTGGAGAGCAGGACCTCTGGGATGAAACTTCGTCTGAGGCTGCGGCCACCTCCACACCCAGCGACGGCAATGAGTTTTACCCACTGGTGGCCGTGACCAAGCCTCAGGGGCTGCTGTACCCCTCCCCTCTTTTCCCCTTGCTTAACAACGAGGTGGCGGCCGCCCGTCGGCAGATCCAGGCCAGTGTGGAGGAGGCCATGGGTCACTGCCGCAGGGACAACCTGTGGAGGAGGCTCCTCCACGGCGAGCACCTGGCACTGGACAAACTCAAGCTGACCAAGCTGACATTCAGCGAGCTGGAGGAGCTGCTGGAGGCCGTTCAGAGCCGCTCGGTGGGGGAGATTGACCCCCAGCTGGTGAGACCAACTCTTGTCCTTCATACCTGATGAAAGAGTCCGTGGCAGTCCTGAAACACACTTCCAATGTTGCTGCAGGACTGCTTCCTGAACATGAGTCCAGCCTGGTACCAGAGTCTCATCAAAGTTCTGCTCAACCGATTTCCTCAAAGCTGTCGCCATTTCGACGACAGCGGCATCCAGTATCTGGTGAGGGGTCTTCTCCATTCTCCACTCGACTTTAGACACCCAGGTCAAACGCACTGAGCCGGTATGACTTTTTCCAGGCCGTTCTAAACCAGAAGTTCACTGACTGCTTTGTTTTGGTCTTTCTGGACTCCCAAGCTGGAAAAACTGTAAGTTTTTCTGAATTATATTAACTGCACTTTCAGCAGATGTTTTGCTGGACTTTCAGTTTATTTTAAACATCCAAACACCATCTTTTCCTTCCAGAGCTTGAAGGTCGTGTTACGAGAGCCTCTGCCCCCTCAGCCGCAGGACGGCAGCAGCCCGCCACCCCAGCTGGTGTCCATGTACCACCACCTGGAGTCGGTCATTAACACTGCCTGCTACAACCTCTGGACCGGGCTCTTGTGATAGTCTGTGCACGCAAGTAGGCCTCCTCAAGAAGCCCTGACTGCCCTCTTAGGTTTTTCGTCATGGGTGCAAGATAACAAACTTGGGGGACATTTAAACAATCATGTGATGGTCCTGTTGCTAGCAAGCTGGCTTAGATAAACATTATGCTAAACTGCTAAAAAGACATTTTTACATTTACGGATGATGTTCTTCATCTTCAGAAATTGCACACAGTCCTGAGAGGTGTATCTGATGAATTAGGACAGGGGTCGGGAACCTTGTTGCCTAAGAGAGCCATGAAAGCCACATATTATTATAAAATGTATTTCTTTCAGCGCCATAAAATATTTATTAACACTGAATACAGATAAATGCATGCATTTGTAGACAAGACAAGTAAATTAAAATACTTCTATTAATGCAACTTCTGGTGCTGCATGGTTTTGCTGATGGCATTGTAGTCTGGTCGATACATGGTGAGGTTAAGCTTCTTGTCCTTTACTTGCGTTACCTCCACTTGATTTGCCATCATGGTGGTACGATCATGAACAGTTCTTGCTGACAGAGGCATGGATTTTATTCATTTGATTATCTTGTCTTTATCCGAAAGGTTGTCAAAAAGTTAATTCACCACATCAAGCATGAATATTTTGGCATATTCCCCAGCTGCAAATAGCTTTCCATTCCTCATTATTGCTAAAGAACCAGCAAAGCTGGACGAAGACCAGTCAGCTTGTCTGCTACATACACAGAGTTGCCGCTGACTAGCTTGCACTCTGGACAGTAGCTCTTGGCATGCCTTTTTTCCGGCTGTCCCGCGCTGGATACTTTGAAACAAATGTAGTATGTGTCCAAGTGCCGCTATATATTTGACCGTTTCATCAATGAAATTTTAGAAGTGCATATCAGACACACTGCCAAACCTGCTCTCTCCACAAAGGCGAATTCCTCTGTCCATTCGTGCTGAAATGTACTCCACGTGTTTCTTTTTCCATCTTCTTCGTCAAGTGTTTGCGCTACAGAAATAGCTAGATGACTGACTAAAAGTGGGAAGTTTACTTCTTGACCTCTCAATGACACAGTAGGCTACCGCATTATCCAATTATAATTGTGTTTTGGCGTCTGACCTGGAAAATATTGGAAGGACAGTTGGTATTGGCTCTAGCCATTCACACTGCTGTAGAAAATGGATAGATGGATTAAAATGCATTATAATGTTTTATATTTTTAACACTGTGATTTCTGTAATGTTTTGTGTGAAAAAAATGAAAATTGAAAAATTTTAGTGTCAGGAAATGTGTGAGAGTCAGATGCACACATCAAAAGAGCCATACATGGCTCGCAAGCCATAGGTTCCCGACCCCTGAATTAGGACTTCTTTTGGTCCAAAAGTCAGGATGGACTTTGAGCTGCGAGTGTGGCGAGCGTCAGTAGATGAGAAAAGCTTCATCCAGCTGCGGAGTGACTGATGAGGTGTAAAAAGCTTTGCAGCTTTGGACTCCACACTTTGGACTGACAGACTGTGATGAAATGGAACACTTTGCTGGTGCCTTGTGAGATACCACATCAGTATTTGGTCTCAGATTTCAGTCCATGCTTGTCAAGCCTACTGCATGCATCATGTGACCTCAAGTGCCTTTTTTTTTTTTTTTTTTAAAGTTTTATCAAATGGACTTTTAACTCCAACTTTGCCACGTGATTGATGAAGCGCAGGGAGGCAAACGAACTTAAGGACAACAGTCACTTTTGTTTGAGGCTCACATTCGGATGTCAAACACTGGAGAGTTATCATGTGACAGGTGCAGAAATGAACACTGTAAGATAGAAGCACTGTCCTACATAGCGTGTATATACAGGATACTTTATACACAAAATAAAATCACACAAATTAAACTTTTTGGTTCTTTCCAAAAAAAACTATGACATTGGCTTTTGTATAGTATTGTTGTTTTTCATTCATTATTGTTAAGAATTCTGTGACATCACTTCCTGTTGTTCCAGAAATCCTTTAGCCAACCCAAACCCTCCTGTGTGCTTCCTGGGAGAAGACAGTTAACAGTCAATGTCACATCTGAATCCGGAGCGGGTTGATCAATCCTGCCCACCTCGTGGCTTGTACTCGCAGCCCACATAGCCCTGGTAGCCCAGCTCCTCCAGCGTGGTGAAGATGTAGTTGTAGTTGAGCTCTCCAGCGCTGTCCGGTTCATTCCTGCCCGGAACCTGAGCCACCTGAACATGACCTGAGACACACTTGGGAATGACCTGCACAGCTCTAGTCCACCTTCACCATCAATATAGTTTTAAAACGTTCATTTTCATGTGTGCTTTGAGCTCTCGTCCACAGGCTAACTTCAAAAGGGACTTTTCGGAAAACTGTGGCCAATGTGAAGACATCAGCGTTTGTGAGTCGACCGGAAAACCTTTCAACTAGCTCAGTTTGCGAGTTTTACTGTTTCACGGGTGCTTGATGAAGACCCGAGTTTCACAGACTTAAGGTCGACGAAGACTTGAATTTAATTGACTCACGGGTTCTCAACGAAGACTGGAGTTTCAGTGACTCTGGGGTGCTCCACAAAGACTCGAGTTTCACTGACTCACTGCCTGACAAGACTTGAGTGTCAGTGACTCGGGTTGACATGACCAGAGTTTCACTGACTCACAGGTAGATGAAGACTTGAGTTTTACAGACTCAGGGGTCCTCAAGGAATACTGCAGTTTCACTGACTCACCTGGTTGACAAGACTCAAGTTTCAGGTAGACAAAGACTCGTGTGTCACTGACTCACAGGTAGATGATGACTGGAGTTTTACTGACTCAGGGGTGCTCGAGCAATACTGGAGTTTCACTGACTCACCTGGTTGACAAGACTCAAGTTTCAGGTAGATGAATACTCGAGTTTCACTAACTTGCAGGTAGACAAAGACTCGAGTTTCATTGACTCACAGGTAGATGAAGACTCAAGTTTCACTGACTCACAGGTTGCCGAAAACTCCAGTTTCACTGACCCACAGGTACTTGACGAAGAGGCGAGGTTCACAGACTTGCGGGAACAACTTGTTGCGTGTGTGTGAGTTCCTGCGCATCCTGCGTACCCGAATCACTTCAGTGAGTGACGCATGATAACTCGAGTCAGTCACAGGAATCAAGTTTCCCATCACTACTGTACAAATGTATGCTGCTGATATGTTGTCACCTACTGGTAACACTTTTGTTGGCACTTATCATTACTAACATGTACTGCTGTACATGTTATAAATGATTATGGATGATGGCTTTTTTTGTGGAAAAAAATGCCCTATTTTCAGAAAAAATGGACAAATGAAGAATGTAATTATTTTGAGAAAAAGCTCGCTAGTGTTCCAATTGTCTTACGATTAATGGGCAGACAATACAGTCATAAATGGGAGACAAATGAACTCTTACTTACCGATCAGTGGCAAATACTTGTGCATGTTATGTGTCAGGTTTCCATCCATGATTTGCCAATGAAAAACATCCTAAAAGAGTTTGTTTAAAATAGTCTTGCCATCGCATTGACAAATAAAGACAGAGAGCTCACCATTTGCAGTTGGATATTCGCCTTTCCGACCTTTTGCAGGATGGCGGCGGCTGTGGCACATCGGATGAAGTCAACACGGTGAAGACCTCCAAAAGCAACACCTGTTGCTGATGCGTGCTGAAGATTCTTACCTTGATGGGGCGAATCCAGGAAATACCTAGGCTCAGTCAGCCGCGTGTTGATGGGCTCGATCAAGCCTACAATTCCGTCCTGCTGGGAACAAACGTCACAAGTTTGCGGCTAAGCGCTACGCCATCAGTTGCTCTGTCGACGTGTCCTGCAGCGCCACCTTGGAGAGGAGCTCAGCGGCGTAGGTGAGGTTCTGGACAAAGATGGCCTCCATCTCCTTGGCGACATCGCCTCTCTGCGCCCCCTTGGGAATCTTGCCGGCCATCAGGTGGATCCTGACCGTGTACGATCATGACAACACATTCTAGAACCACAACACTTCTCTACTCTACCTATAGGTCTTGATCGTTGGAACTGATCACTGAGGTACATAAAATGTATACTAGAACAAATATATACATTAAATGTGTGTGCGTGAGTGTGTTTGACCTTTTGCAGTCCAACGCTTTTGCCAACTTGATGGCCTGAGCCAAACCTTCTTTAAACTCTGCCTCTCTTCCTGGTATCGCCCCCAGACCAAGATCTCCCCCACTGAGGTCACCTGCAACACACCTGATGATGATGACGACGACGAAAAGGGGCGGTGGTCCAGCAGAGAGGATGCTGCGGCTCACCGGGCGGACGTGTACAAAGTTGAACTGTTGGTGAACTTTTAGACTTTTTTTTTTTTTGAACTTGTAGACTTTTGCTCGTCAAGTCAGCGGAAATGTCGCAAAGCGGAAGTGATTTAGGTAAAGTGTTCACGTGACTTGTTCGCGAAAAAAAAACAGTATATACAGTATCTGTATATATTTTAAAAATACATAAATAATAATGGATGTAAGTACTGTAAGTACATATGACGTGTAACTGTGTCACGTATTAGCTTTTTAATTCGAAGTGTCCAGAAGAACTGCACGTGCTTCTGCGGTCACCAAAGTGTATGCGCATTTTTTTCCGTGACTACTATGCGATTGTTTTTTTATTCTTACAAAATGTTTTACTTTATTAGATTTTGCGCTCAGCTACATTTGCTAGCTTGAGTTGGTCCTCTGTTGAAAAGTTTCTTGCTTTGAACGATAATTGAATGATAGCGGGGAAAAACATTTGACCTGAGTTACGGTTGGTTTGTAAGTTGTCCTATTTAAACAAAAAAGTTTCCCTTCACACTTTTTCCCCAGTCCAGAGTTACTGAAGTAAAACCACGACGAGAACTTGTGAGAAACCTCCGTTGCCGCCCTACAGTTTGCCTGGCGGACACGTTGGCAGGAAGCATCACTGGCATGTCATCAACTGGCAGCGAAGAAGTCAATTAGCACACACTAGCTGTCGTGACCCCCTCCGAGGCTGCGCTAGTTAATTAGCGGTTCAGCTGACGGCGCCCCCCAAAGGCGGCATGCAATGCTAGCTGTAGCTGGCGGTCTGACGACGGCTGGCCGGTGCCATCTATGAATTTAAAACAAGCCCCGCCCACTGTGACACACAGATGGTGAGCAACACATTTTGTAGACATGTTAAGCTAATGACTTTTTTATATATCATGTTCAAAACATTAAAAAAAGTCTGTGACGTTCCCAGGTTTTGTCCTGGCCCTCCCGCAAAGAGCAGAATCAGAAGAGGAGCTAATTAGACGCCGCATTCAACTGGAAGGAAAGGTGAGAAAACGCAACAAGTTTAGTAAAAAGAGGTTGCGTGTAAAAAGCACTCCATTTATTTTCATGCAGGAAGAGAAACATTGTGCAGTCACTAGGACGCTTCCACGCCATCTGCCACTGGAAGTCCACCTTGAGAGAATGGGGCTAATATTAGCAGAATGCACTCCTAGCCTGGGGGGAGGGGGGGGGGGGGGTGCCATCTGCTGCCTTGTTCGGCATGAGGGGCGAGAGGGGAGGGAGGCTTGACTGCACAATGTGTGCGTAAATGCTTAACATGTGGACTGCCACCTCTCCCTGTCCTTGTTCTGCTGTGTGTGGCAGTATGCACTGTGTGCACAATGATGAATCAAGTGAGTATTTCGTACGATTTGAAAACTGTAACAGTCAGTCTTGTCACGCTGGTATCGAACTGTGCTAGACTCTCCTCGTCTTAATGAAAAAAAAAATGGCACAAGCCTAAAATATAGCATCAAAATCTACTGTAATTTAAACGAACGAACAATATTAGTTCATTATTAAAACTGCTTTTAATCAGTGACAACACTCATGTTGTAACCTTTAGGGTTATTATTATTAATCTAGATGCATTATATATATATATGTGTGTGTGTATATATACACACACAATATTACATTTTTTAATGACCTAACCTTTATTAAGCCATAAACCAATCATTTAAACCTATATATTTTAACCTATATATACTGTATATTCATAGGAGTGACTTGAACGCTGCCTTTTTTTATTGACATGAGAACTGAGCTGTGAAAAGCTCGTCAGCCAATCAGCATCCCCCCGTTGCGGACTCGCCGGAAAGAACCGAGCGAGGCCGAAGTCTGCCGATGGCAGCGAGCGAGTTTCCGCATGGAGCTTGGCTTCCAGAGAGGATGGTGGACAGTCGGAGAAGACTGAGCTGAGCGAAACCATCGAACACCACCTGAAGAGGAGAACCGAGCTGGATTTACTTTTTATTTTGTCTTTTTATCTTTTTATTCCTCTTAATTTTCCATCTTATGGTGGACTGACGCACGAGAGGAAGTGGACCTGTTTTTTTATTTTTTGGAGCAGGTTTAATTTTTGGATCTTCTGGTTTGGACCACCTGAGCCGGCCCTCCAGGAAAATGGTGAGTGTGTGTGTGTGTGTGTGTGTGTGTGTGCACGTGGTGTGCACGCCATGACACCTGTGCACGAGCCTGAAGCGTGCACGCCCTGCTCAAAATCAATAGATGTCTCAACATGACTGAATAAAATAGGTACTGTATTGATCCTTTGCAGGAAATACAGCAGCCACATTTATAAACAGTGCAGTACCAAAAATAATAAAAATAAAGAATTAAACAAGTTGATGCTTAAATGTTATTTATGAATCAGATATATGCCAAACTTAATTAGTTACACAGGTAAAACATGCCTGACTCTTGGAGGAAAAACCGCTGTTTTATATTTTATCAGCTAGAAGAGCCATGCAGGGGTGCTTCTCTTCTTGCCCCAGACACCATCTTCAAAAGACTGCTTTATTCAAATTTAGCATCAATTTCCCCATAGCAAATAATATCAAATAGAAATAATATGTTTCAGTGTCAAACTGCATGGCCATCATAAATTATTTAAATGTAGAATGCTGTGCTTTAAATGTCATACAAGTGTAAAAAGAAGTGAAGCAGCGTTAATGGTGTAGAACAGGAGTGAAAGGATGGAATGGCTATATGTATATATGTGTATATGTATATATATATATACTTTTGACTTTCATTCATTCTTTTTCTATGCCGCTTAATTCTCACTAGCGGGGGTATGCTGGAGCCTATCCCAACTAACTTTGGGCGAGAGGCGGGGTACACCCTGCACTGGTCGCCAGTCGCAGGGCACATATAAACAAACAACCATTCACACTCACATTCATGCCTATGGACAATTTAGGGCCACCAATTAACCTAACATGCATGTTTTTGGAATGTTGGAGGAAGCCAGAGTAGCCGGAGAAAACTCACGCATGCGGAGAACATGCAAACTCCACACAGAGATGCCCAACGGAGATTCGAACCCAGAGCTTCCAGATCTCCTGACAACATGCTATAACCACTAGGCCATAATACAGCTTTTGCCCAACCAAATTTTCCAAAAATGACAACTGTGTTTTGTTTTGTTTGTTATATTATTATGACTTAGAATATTTTTTTCTTTAATATTTCAACTCTATGCTACTAATATGATATTGTTTTTCCTCATAATATTCAGATTTTATTCTCGTAAAATTGTGACTTTTTTTTCTCGTTAGAATACGACATTTTTCTGTTAACATTTGGGCTTTATTCTCATACATTAAAGCTGTTTTTTTCATTTCTGCTGTTTTAAATAAAAAAGAAAAAAAGAAGAAACTTTAAATAAACTTTCTTCTCGAAATAAACTTTATTTTTGCAAAGTCCTGACTTTATTCCCATAATATTTTATAACTTTTCATTATAACTTTTTCCGCAACTTACATTTTCAAAAATGACAACTTTATTTATTTTTTTTTTTTTGTTCCTCATGAATGATTTAATGATTGAATAATTTAAAAATATTTTTTCTTTAATATTTCACCTTTATGCTACTAAAATTACATTATTTTTCCTCATAATATGATGCTATTCTCATAAAATCACAACTTTTTGTTGTTAGATTTTTTAGAACTTTTTTCTCTTAATATTCTGACTTTATTCTGTAAAATTACTGCTGATTTTGTCATTATTGCTCTTATGTGTTTTTTGGGTTTTTTAAAAAAGTTTTCTTGTTAACTTATATGTTAAGAATATGTCGCAGGACAATGAAAAGACAGCCATGGGTCACACATGGCCCCCAGGCCGCACTTTGGACACCCCTGGTATAGAACGTTAACTTTGCTAACAAGGTGCGTTAGCTTATGGAGACGCTGGAGTCTTAATACTTTGAATGTGACTTAACTTGCTGTCTTTATTTTTCTTCCCTTAATGCCCCTTTTAAGCATATTTCATATCTACAGGGCTCTAGTAATGTCAAAAACCATATTTAGAAAGTCATACACAGGTTTTCTATGCTCAAACTATGAAAATATTCAATTGATTAACATTGAATCCTATACTTTAGAAAATCATTTAATGTGGTCGGGTCTGGAACCAATTAACCGCTATAAACGAGGGACGGCTGTATTTGAATCAATCCGCCCACCCCTACTTTCATGTCATCATACGCATCCTCACTTGTTAGCGAAGGTATTTTATGCCATTAACACAGCTTTACTTCTTTTTACGCTTGTATGGCAGCTAAGAAAGTTAAAGTGCGCCATTGCTGGAATTGAAAGACTCTGCAAACGCTTTAGACTTGATGTTTACGGGGGTGTTGTGTGTGTTGCAGCGCTGTAAAGTGGAGCGCGCCTCGTCTTTTATTGCACTTTTACCAGCAGAGCGCTCCATCATGGCCGCCTGGCCTTGTGTTTTGTGGCCAGATGATGGAGGCTTCGTTTCACAGGGAGGGTGTAAACACTCACTGGGGGGCCGTCTGGGTGGTACAGCAACAAACTTTTAAGTGAAGTTAGCTTGCTAAAGTACGTCTGTTCCAGTCCTCGATGAGCAGGAGGACGCGGTGGGCTTGTCTGTCATCCATCATTGTTGTGCGGGTCGTCCTCAGTTTGTCTGCTTATTCATGAGATTCACCCCCCACCCAGGCAGCAGTAGTGCTAAATGGATCAGAACCAACCAAACAAGCAGTGGACAAGTGTACTGCTGGCGGGGAGGTGAGTTCAAGTTTACTTGGGCTATAGATTGTTAAAAGATACGCAAGTGGATTTATGACACACCGTGTTGTTTGGGACCTGTCAGCTGCAAGATTGTTTTTTAAGTTGGAGCGCTCACTCTGATCTCTGCATCAAATATGATTACTGTGACATTCATTCAGTCATTCATTTTGTAGTGCTAATGCTGTTCAGGCTGGAGCCTATCCCAGCTGCCGAAGGGACAACTAACCTTTGGACAATTTAGACGCAGACATTAAAGCTTTTGGACTGTGGAAGGTGGTGGGGGCCCACACCCAGAACCACATGGCTGTGAGACAGACATGCTAATCACGACATCACCGTGCTGCTCAGACCTGTTGTGATGTCAGAATGTAAACTTGTATCTTCCTGTCCATCAAAGCCCGCTGCTTCCTGCAGTGATGAGCTGCTGGGAGGCTGCAGCCAGGCCGAGTGTGGAGGAATACTGATGAACCCGAGCTGCTCCCTGACCACATGTCTCGCTAATGAATGCAGAGTCCCTGTAGGACCATTCACTGCATGCACGCTCTGCACTGGACTCTTTTGACTTTGACCCGGCATCATCTTACACTCTCGGCCTCTCCTCTCTGAGGCCACCATGCACATCTTTGAATACATTTTGTCTTCTGGGTAAAAAAAAAAAAAATAACACGTCCATCTACATCAGGGAGGACTTTTAAAAGTCCCATATTCTACTAAGGACTAAAATTTTGGACTGAATTGGACAATTCATGAGTAATTTTCAGATATACAGTCATGGAAAAAATGATTAGACCACCCTTGTTTCTTCAGTTTCTTGTTCATTTCAATGCCTGATACAACTAAAGGTACCTTTGTTTGGTCAAATAACAGTGACAACAAAAATAGCTCATAAGAGTTACATTTTTTGGCACTACAATGCTATAGCTATTCATGTATTAACTTAAGCAATTTTGGTTATTATCAAGAAAACCATGGAAGTTGCTAGATAGCTGCTCTTAAATTCAACTCTTCTGAGCTATATTTGTTATCATCATTATATTTGTCCAAACAAAGGCATTAAAATGGATCAATAAACTGAAGAAACAAGGGTGGTCTAATCATCTTTTCCATTACTTTAGATGAATAACTTATTGGTCACATTCAATGACTGAAATGTATTGCTTAATATCGTTGAATTTGGCATAATCTATGTTATTATTTTGGAGTAGTTATTGATGACTTGAAGCTTTGTGAAGCCTTTGTGAGCTATGTATTTAGTCAAGATGACATCATCTTCAGTGTTTGTCCAGTTCCTTTTCAGTTGCATGGACTGCAAATGCCTTGAATCTTCCCCTGCTTCTTTTGCATGCTTTGCGTTTTGTCAGATGTAGACGTTTGTTCCTTTTAGCTTGCTTCGCTGTCGCAGCAATGCCACCTTTTTTGTTTTCTTGGTGAACTGTGAAGATGACAGGTGTGGCGGTGTTATTCCTGCTAGACATTCACATCCAACCCCTTTCATTGTAGAAAGTTGACCACCTGTTGCTCTGTGAAGTAACATCTCGGTGTCCTGCTCTGTTATCAGCTGCCCTGGTACAAGACCTGTGTGTAATGTGGAGCCCAGGCACAATCTCATTGTGCCAAATCATCAATTCTGCACGTCATTTGCAATGTAATACTATCCTTGAAGGCATTCGCTTTCTCCTCCAGCTGATCAATTTGTTTTTGAAGTGATACAGTGTCATTATTCACTCCTTGACGTTTGTGAAGCACTTCCTGTCATCGTGCCGCTTGTCCCTTATCACATAGAGCCTGCCTTCCATGTCGTTCAGCTTCATTGCTACTTTTTGGAAACTAAATGCTTCCTGGCTTTCTTCCACATGGTCTTCCGCTGTGTTTGCTGCAGCAGTAGCCCTTTTTTCCTTTCATTTTGTTGTTGGTCAAAGTGAGTTTGGCGCTCATAAACAAATTCTAGGGACATACTGCTGTTGGAACATAATTAAAAAGTTACTTTTGTCATTATAGGGGAACTTTAAGGAACTGTAAGGTGGTCCTCCTGGTCCTTTCATCACATGCAAACAACTGTCATTTTTGGGACATGTTCTTGAGTGTGTGCTGGTTGTGTCTGCTGGTGGAGGTTGTTGCTCCTGAGGAGGTGATGAATCACGGCCATATGTTTGGGACGTGATATGCTCGCCGCTCCAAGCTGAATAATGAGAGGGCAGGCAGGGCGGGGGCGGGTAAAGCGATGATGCTGGCTCCGTTTTTCCGAGAGCATCACGTCCTTCATGGCTGCTGCCTCTATAGCGGTCTGGCCTGGACTCTGACGGGATGTGACCCGCTGAGCCTGGCCCAGTTCTAGACTCTAACAATCTGCCGCTCCCCTGGAAGCTTGATGCCCTGGCCTTTGAGGAGGTAAACAAACTGCACAGCAGTGAGACCTTCTGTTCACTAGAGGGCGCATTCTGCTGATGTGATTCCTCAAGGAGAAGAACGAGATGTTCCTAATCGTGTTTTTTGTGGAGAGTTTTGTTGTGAATGTTCTTCTCAAGGCAGCGATGAGCTCGTTTAGCGGCTTGCTCATTAGCGCATCCTCACAAGCTGACTGCTAATGATTGTGCAGATAAATCTTCAAAGTGGGACTGATGACGCTTGCTAACTGGACTTGGAGAACCTTCACAGGCTTCAGTCACACTTTGGGTCAACATGATCCCATTAGAACAACACATTTAAATTGTTGGGTCCCTTCAAATCCCCCTTTTAACTTCTTGGCTTAGTATACTTCTATTTGCTGTTGAAGCTTTTCCATTGGTGAAAGCAGGTACTATAAGGTACTATTTGTAGATACCCGCATATTTGTGGTTGGGCATCGGCGCCCCTGTGTAGTCGCTGACATTGATGTGCGGTGAGGTTCATGGCTGGTGAGGCACTGACTCTTTTTAGCGTTTTTTATGTTAATACAGGTTGCTCATTAAGAGGATAGATAACAAAGAAAAGGAGGAGAATAATTCAGTTCGGTTAATGTGTAATGTCTTTTACTGTAAGTGTGATGTCATTATCCTTGCTACTCAAACAAGAAAATACATACAAATGTCATACTGGAGGCACTTGCAGTACTGCTGCTTCCTAAAGGGGTGGGGGCGTGGGTGAGCTGGAAGGTGCTTGTCGCTGCCGTCCTTCCACAGAGGAAAAGCAAGCAGAATGAATCAGGTCAAAACGGCAAAGTATTTTGTTGTTTCAGCCTCTCATCCACACGGAAGCAGCGTTCTCTGCGTGCCCTGAAAAGGTATTTTTTTGAAAAAGGCTTCCAGAGTGGGAAAAATCGTGAAATGCATTTCCATATAGACAACCAAACGGCTGTTTTTCAGAAACGATATCACCGACCCACCGCCACCCTGTCGCTGTCATGTGACCAGAAGTGAGCTTTGACGACAAGGCACCATAATATCTGAATATTTCGACGGACATGACTGACTCCATTCGATATTCTCCTAGTATTTTGTTGTCTTATTCTCCAAAATGACTCGTAGATGTAACTCCACTCTGTCGTAAGTCTAGATGAGCCTTGGAAACCGGAAGACGACGGACTTATGCCCATGCGTTCTTTCTTCTTCTGTAGTTTGGTGTGTCACGTGGTTCCGTCTGTGTGTCTGTTTACAGTGCCACATGTAGGTGTACCTTGTGTATTACATCGTTTTCACCCAGTGATACATTCCCGTCTGGATGCAGCTGCTTACTAATCCGGCACAGTGTGGATGCAAATGTTTTTTCAACCTGCAAAAAAAAAATCCCAGGAACGTTCCTGTGTGGACAGGACCTCAGTGTGCACTCAGACGATAGGCAGGCTTCCACACCTAGCCGAGAAGCCATGCTCACGTTGGCCTCAGATTAGTTTTCTTCTGTGTGTTTGATCAGGTAATCTGGAAATTTAGCTATTTTTTTCTTAAGAAAATGTCAAACAATTGGAATCATACAGAAAATACATTTATAATACAGTTCAATGGACAAAATATTTGATGCCACTGTCTCCAGGGGGGAAAAAAAACCCAAAACAGTGCTGCAGCTATGAATCCAGCAGAAGACGCTGTCTCACAAGCTAATTCAATCAGTATTTTCCAGCAGGAAGATGCTTTGACAAGACGTGATGTGTAAAAGTACATTTAAAATGCGTTTAATAAGTGTGAGAGACATATGATTTATGATGGTTTATTCGATCAAAAACAGGCATTGTAGAGCCTTTTTATGGCTGTGTCCATTATTGGCATTGACCATCATCTTGGTCCTTGGTCATTGTAATATTTGAGGATACATGTCACATGCTAATGTTAGCTTAGCCTGTTGCTATGTGTCTTTGCTGTGGGCATTGCGGTATTATACTCCACAGTCTCCACTTTGCAGCACTTTGCTCTCAGTCTCAGTAAAGTTGACCGAGAAGTAAATACAGGAGAGCCTCCTTCTCGATTGTTGTTTGTTGTAATTTCGTGCGTTCAATGACGCTTGGTTTTCACCATTTCCTCAGTAGTTTCAAGCTAAAGGCAGCAGTAGTGCCTGATGTCCTGCTGCCACTTTAATTAGTCAAGCTTGACACTCTGCTTGTTATTCTCCTGCGTCCCAGTGTCTTAGTCCGTCTGTCTTGCGTCCCTCTAGTTGGACTTTAACAAGGTCTCCTGAGCGTCTCTTTGGACCACATTGACTTTTTTAGAGCTGCACAGGCTTTCAGCTGCTCAGCGCAGTGTCCTGACTGTAAAACAGGGAAGGCTCATTCAGACTGGATGACAACGCTGTCAGAGAGATGTTCATTTTATGTTTTTATTATTACACTCTGTTTATCTTTTTTTATTTTTAGCTATGTGACAGGGTCGAAATACACTACTCACAAGCAGTTAGGGAGATTTCAGATACATTTCAGGATGAACCTAAAATGTACTACTGTAAAACCTTTACAGGTGAACTCAGTTTGAGCTTCTCTAATTTAGAACGCACATGTCCAACATGGGGCCGCACGATGGCCTAGTGGTTAGCATGTTGGCCACAGAGTCAGGAGATCGGGAAGATATGCGCTTAAATCTCAGTTGGGCATCTCTGTGCGGAGTTTGCATGTTTTTGTGCGTGTGTGGGTTTTCTCCGGGTACTCCGGTTTCCTCCCACATTCCAAAAACTTGCATGTTAGGTTAATTGGCGACTCTAATTTGTCCTTAGGTATGAATGTGAGAGTGAATGCTTGTTTGTCGATATGTGCCCTGTGATTGACTGGCGACCAGTCCAGGGTGTACCCCGCCTCTCGTCCAAAAGTCAGCTGGCTGTGAGGATAGCATAGAAGATGGATGGATGGATGTCCAGCATGTTCAATACTTAATGCAGTTAACACACATCTTGCTGTTCTCTAACATAACAGTTGTGCATAACCCTAACTTTTTGTGAAGTGGAAAAGTGCAGTTAGCTTGTTGGAGCTGAGCTGTGGCGACAAATGAGACAATGTGAGGTGTGTGTGTGCTTGCAGACACTGTGCTTATGCAGACGGTGAAAGTGCAGCAGCTTTTGGACCAGTAGGAGGGAGGCCATCACTGTGCTGACGCTACACTTCATCACAGCACCTAAGACAACACACACACACATACATACACACACACACACACACATGCACACGCGCCTACATGGTTTTGGCTGATTGGACAGGCATGGTGAGGACCAACTGGAATGTACATGCACTAACAAGGGCTTAGTATATGCACATAGAATGAACAGAATAAGATTTTCATTGCATGGTATAACTGCTGTTTTACCATGCACATGACAATAAAACTCTCTTGAATCTTGAATCTTGAATACTGTGTAATATATGCACATACTGTGTAGAGAAATGATTATTTGTACAAACTCAGTGTTTCCCCGTACATTTATTTTATTTGTGGCAGCCTGGCACAAATAAATTTGGACCGCCACAAATAGGTTCGGTGCTACCTGTTCACCGTCGCGCGTAAACACATTACAATGGTTCTGTCTCTGAATGTAGCTCGTCGTTCCAACTCCGTACAGTTGATGGCGTCGTAACTCGTAACGTAGCTTCTTAACGCAACTCATATGCACCTACCTGCTCTGCCAGAGAAGATGCAAGCAGCACATGCAAGCCGCCACCGCCGCAAATGGATTGCAGTCCTGTGCAGAACACTGAAACTACCGTCAATAATTCACTTTTGTACTTTATAATACATAAGGAGCACAACACATACAAATAGACATTATACAATAATATAAAATAAGAATATAAAGATGGCAAATAAAGCAGACGGTCTGTATAACAACCCAAAGTGCAACTCGGGGGTCCATTTTCGGCCCACAGTTTGTCTTTTACCGGCCCTATTGGCATATTGTAAAAATAACATAAATGAAGAGATATATTATTAGATATTACACTAATTTGATTTATCACCTTTGAAACAAAGTTAAGCTAACCAAGTTAAACTCGACATCCTTCAATCATTCTTTATGCAGTGGAAAAAGTTTGGACACCCCTGGTGGATAAACTATCAAGAATAAAATTAGGGGTGATTAATCTATGTTTAAGAATTGATTGATTTGTGTAGAATTGGATGCCTTGAAGCAGTTGTCAAAATGGAGTGCAAATGGACTGCTTGGCTGCAACCAGCAGAGGCGCTGTTGATTCAGTTTCAATTAGTTTGCGATCTAAAGAAGCACATGACATCAGCTATGCTAAGCATGTCATCAATCGCCACTGAATTAATTATGAAACTGTAGTTGAATTCTTCAAGGAAAACTGCACTATTTGTACAATTTTGCCCATTAGCCACAATCCTTATGCGAGACATGAACACTTGTTTCTCTTTTCTGTGTGTTCTAAAGATATAAACAGAGGCAGCTAAGAATGCATGTAATGCGACGCAGCTATTCCGCCCATAACGCCTTCTGAAAAAGCTTGCTAACAAACTCGCCAAAGCCGCCAACAAAGCTGAATTTACATAATGTGATGTGGATATTAACCAAGCTCCAGCGACATTGTTATTATTATTATTATTATTATTATTATTAACATTGTTACGCTGAAGAACTACGTTACTGGCGTAGTGACGCCTCACCTCGCCACACCACACCAGCTAGCTACTAGCTGGCTAGCGACTAGCTTCGCCACACACTCGCTCGCAGCGTGTCAGCGCGGCGCTCACAATGCCTCAGGCCACTACTGAAAGGTAACGCTAAATATTGGAGCTGCCGCCATTGCTGCTGTGTTTTTGTTTTTCACTTTGAAAAAGGTAACGCTAGGTGTAGCGTATGTGAAATTAATGCGCCCAGGAAGGAAGTTCTGATCATGCTTAAAATGACCAAAGTATGACAAAATACTTTTAAGTATTACATGTTATCATGAATGTACAGTACATGTGACTACATGGTCACAGCATGTATATAAAACCATAAAACCTTGTTGGAGGTTTTTTGAGGTGCTTTAATAGCGGGCGTTCTCGGCGGAATGGGTGTCTCCCATTATGTGCATTAATTACCTGCCTCTTTTTAGCTGTTTTTATATCGATAGAACACACAGAAAAGAGAAAGACGTGTTCATGTCTCACGTAAAGATTGTGGATGATGGGTAAAAATAAAAAAAAAGTGCAGTTTTCCTTTTAATAAACAGTCTTGTGTGCAGATAGAAAGTAGTAGAATGTGTCTTTACTCCTTTATGCTCTTTATGAAGGCAACGTTCTTGTTTGTGACCTTCAAGCTAAAAGAATGTTTTTGGGTTCTTTCATCTTATTTTTTATCAGATCTTGTGCGTAGGAACCCTGAGGATTTGGATTATATCCCACCAGGGAAAGTTTGATGTTGATGCTGAGGTCTCGGGCATGATTGAGGGCAGCAGGAGTGAGCGTCCTGTGAGCGAGCCAGCAGGAGGCGACCTTTAGACAAAGATGTCGTTATCCTCTGATCAACACAGTCAGTGTTTGTCATCACAGCCAGGAAATGTTAATGCTTTGCAGGGAGGAGAAGGACGCTCTGTGCTAGACAACATGACGGCCTGACCACGTCACCTGACCAATGTCAGTGTTAGCCCCACTCAGACCTGTGCTTGAGAGTGGGCTTCCACTGCAGTAGGCGCTATGCACCCTTTCTGCCTCGTTGGAGTAGTCATCGTTTTCCAAACTATCTAAACAAGACAGCTTAATCTTAAATTTAAATTTGGTGATTGTTATTTTATGAAGTTAAATTTTAATTTCTTATGGTGACAGTTAATTCATTTATCACATGAGTATGTGTAAGCATTTAAGTGCATGAATTGAGACACAGGCACGGTGTTTCAATTTGTGCACTTCTGCACTTACACTTCAACAACTACAGTGGAACCTCGGTTAGCATACGCACCAGTTAGCGTGTTTTTCAGTTAACATTGAAAATTTACGCCACAATTTTGCCTCGGTTTGCGTGTAACTCTCCGGTTAGTGTACAATATGGCACACGTCTTGTAGTGTTGTTAATACGGTGCCTGAGTCCATACTGTGTTCTTAATGTATGTTTCTTTTATCACAAACCGTTGTTAGCGTCCTATTAGCTAGCTAAACAAAATGGCACACGGAACCCAAAGTCAGCGACACTATGTCACCAGTCTATGATGTCATCAGCGGTTGACTCTCGAAAATGTGAACACAAAACACGTTCTTATAGATTTACAATTATAATTGTCAATGCATAAAACAATTCTAAATACATATAAATGAGGAATGAAAGGGATAAATGAACATTTAAGGTTACCTTTAGCTTCAATGAAGATGTGACTGTTCCCAAAGACACAATTTGGCAACGAGATAAACCACAGCCACCTTCCTGTTCTCAGTCACGTCAAGAATCACGTTTTCTTCACTGAAGGCAAAAGTATGTAATGTTCATTTATCCCTTTCATTCATCGTTTATATGTATTTATCTGCATTTGGCATTGTTTTCTGCATGTACAGCTATTAATTGTAAAACTATAAAAACATTTTGTGTAAACATTTTTGGCTTTCTGGAACGGATTAATGGGATTTAGATTATTCCTTGTGGGAAAAATCTATCCGGTTAATGTCTGTTTTGGTTAGAGTCGGACCTTCTCGAACAAATTAACGCTAACCAAGGTTCCACTGTATACTAAGCGTACTTCGTTCCTGAGGGCGGGAATTTTGACAGTGTAGTTGTCGTGACTCGATGCGAGGAGGACGACTCAAAGGCAGAGTTGGCAGGCACTTCTCAAGGTAAGGTTCAATACTTGAGCAGAGGTCAGTATACAAGAAGTCAGTCCAGTAAGGCAAAGGTATCCAAAAACGGCAAGCAGAAGGAGGGGTTGAAAGACAAGCAAGGGTGCAAAACCAGACAGACAAACTATGAATGCTTGACGTGACATGGAAGTACAACGAACTTGCAACTGACAGGAGGAAGCAGAAGGTATAAATAGGGAGCAGGTAATCAGAGTTGACTAGAAACACCTGGGCAGAATCAGGGTGGAGGCAAGAGCTCCTCGATGATGGATTGGCAACAGGTGTTACAGGAGGCAGGCATGACAGTAGTGCTGTCCCAAATCCATTACTGCCGTCGTGCACTTACCGGAAATGACAATCGCAAAATTTGCCCGCTTCCTCTTCTTCTCTCCTTTTTAATTGTTTATTGTTGCAACTACTTGAGTTAGCCTCTCCCCTTCCGCTACGAAGCCAAGATGGCGACTATAGGGGGTGGGTACTGACAGTGCACTGCATTTTGCCGTAATTTCCTGTGGAACGCACTTATGCACTTAAAATGCAAAGTGCAAATATGGAAGTACACTAATTGACACACAGCGCATGTGAGGGGTCTCCCGCCACAAAAAGGGGGAGTTTTTTGTGGTGATTGTCCTTTTCTTCACGTCAACATCACTGATGCACAGCAACTTTGTGGAAGGCAATGTAGCGTAGCTGCCACACCCACCACTTGACCACTCCCACCAGCTTGCCACTCCCTCTATTATGCTGCTTTCATGTGACTTTTGACCCTCAGAGTTCATGTTCTCAGCAATGAATCATCCGCAGTAGAAACGTGAGCTGGTGGCCTTTGGAAAAATGCTTTTGTGCTTTTACGTTGAAATGGATATGACCCACCTCCCACAACCACGGCAACCCCACACTAACACACAGCCTGCAGAAGGAGAAAACACTTAATGATGAATTATCGTTGTGTTATTGTGTTTGCCCCATCCAAATAGGCATCGACTTACACTTGATATATAATACAAATAAGTCATAACCATCCATCGTTAAAAATGGCGTGCACTACTTGGCTGCAAACAGCAGAGGCGCTGTGGATTCGGTCTCAACTACGCTGCTGCCTAAAGACGTACAGCTCCACTACAGCAACATTACTGTGATCAATGATTTATATTCATCAATATGGTATATAAAGTGAACAATTAGTTTCATTCATTTTTATAATGAATCGATTTAATGGAATTTAGTATGATCCATTCTACCTAGAAACATTTAGACCACGGGTGTCCAAAGTGCAGCCCAGGTGACATTTTCAGCCCGCAGCCTGTTTTTTTCTTGGCCCTCGGCATATTGTAAAAATAACATGAATGAATTATTAATGAGATATTATATTAGATATTACACTAATTTGCCTTGTCACCCATAACGCTAAGCTAAGATGTTTTGTTCAGATAGCTTAGCATATATTGACCTACATTGAATTGGTGTTAGCATCTTTCATGCAACGTATACCCATTAGTTTGCTCTGATGTCGTCGTCTTTGATGCTCACAGCCACTGGGGGGCAGTGATGTGCGGTGAGGTCCATGGCTGGCGAGGCACTGACTCTTTTGGAGTTTTTTATGTTAACACAAGTTGCTCATTTAGAGGAGAAATAATTCACGTTGGTTAATAAAATGTTTTCAGATACTTCTTAGACCCAATTACTAATTTTTTTTACAAGCTGAAAAACATTTGTGTTGTTACTTTTTATTTGTATATGAAGTACATGCAGCCTTTCCTTCTCCACAAAAAAAGTTCTGATACTTTGTTGTAAAAGTCTGATCACCTCCTGGTGAGTTTGGGTATATAATCCTCCATCTTGGCAGTCAAATTCATTCATTCATTCAATCAGTAGAGCATAAAAATATTTTGAACGCAAGCAAAGCAGAAAGCAAAAAAAAAAAACAAAACAAAAACACCGGCTTTTTCCTTTGTGGAAGGACGTCAGTGACAAGCACCGCCTCTTCATGTTGCAGCGGTGCTGAAAGTGCCTCCCGTATGACATTTCTATGTATTTTATTGTCCGATTAGCAAGGTCATACTTACAATAAAGGCTGTAGAAAGTCATGGTGTATAATAAATGCTTTTGCAACATTATGTTATTGGCGACATGCTGACAAACACACACCGGCAGGCGCCATGAGTCAACTCAGTGCACTCAGACGGCAGGTGGGGCGTATGCACTAAGCCGAGAAGTCACTCGCATGGTGGCCTCAGGTTTCTTCCCTGTATTTGATCAGGAAATCCGGAAATTCAGCAATTTTTATTTAACAAAATGTTAAAAACAATTAGACTCACATAGAAAATACATTTGTAATACAGTTCAATCCCCTGACCGCACGGCACTGCCAGGGTGCATGTTTGCACGGCTGTGGATTACTGTGGTATGCTGTGATGTTTTATACAGTTGTCCCTTGTTTATAGCGGTTAATTGGTTCCAGACCCGACAGCGATATATGAATTTCCGCGATATAGAATTCAATGTTAATAAATGAAATATTTTCGTAGTTAGAGCATAGAAAACTTGTCTATGACTTTCTAAGTACATTTTTAAACATTATTAGAGCCCTGTAGACATGAAATAACACCCCATAGTCACTTTTACACTCATTTTATTCTTTGTTTACAACACATTGCTCAAATGCAGGGACTCGAGACGAGCAAGTGAGCGAACTAGGGAGAAAAACAAGCTAGCAAGCTAACCAGTTAGTCTCAAATGTATGTCTTCTAAACTGAAGAAGCCCAAAACTTACCACTTCCACATGGAATGGGAGGAGAACCTTTTTTTTCACTCTATCATGTCGGACATTCTATGGCTGACTTCATGCAGTGTTAAGGTACTGTAACGTAATGTCTCAATGTTTTGTGTCATTACTGCCGCCTAGTGACCAGTATACTACATATCACTTGTATTTCAAATATTTTGACCAATGATAGACCATAGTTTACCACAAAACAGCGACCATTTGTTAATTAATTAATTTCTGAAAAACCCAGATAGTGAAGGAGCAATAATCGAACCTTGATATTGTGAGGGACGATTGCAGTCAACAGTTCATTTCTTTTTTTTGACTCAACACACTTTGAAATAGGAGTAGGCAATACTGCATAATTTGGTATCGTCTGACGTCAAGTAAATTCTGCACCGGTATCGATTTTATTTGTCTTTAATTTGTTGATCGAGATTATAATCAGAATAAAACACAGGACAAAAACAATATTTGTATCACGATGATCCAAATATGATGATTTGATAACAATGTATTAATACATAAATTCAACAATATAAGACAATGTGACAATATCTACAAAATAATGCAATTATTCCCTTTTATTGCAAACAACTGTTTGTGTAAAATACGCAAACAAAAGCAAAAACTACTCTTGGCTCTCATTCAAATTCTTTGGCTTTTTGCCTCCTGTGTCCAATAACTTATTCCCTAAGTTTGTTATTGACATAATGATATATAAAATATGTTTGAACGGCTAGCAGATATTTGTGAAAATAAACATAGAAGAGAACTGACAAATATTGATCCAATACTGACACTATTGATATTTGAATAGATCCACCCAGGTCTCGATTGAACTTGACGAGTTTCACATTACAACCCTTTAGCGGTCCGACTCTGGAGCAAAAGTCATGACCCCCAGCCGCCCTGACAGACGTGAAATGTGAACAGAAGAAGAAGAAGAAGAAGAAGAAGAAGGCTCACTTCCAGTCGAGTTGTGTTACCGGTAGAGCATGTGACACCCAAGCATATGAATGTAGCAAACGTTAGTTTCTGACAGGAGTGTTGTGGTCCAAGGTTCTAAGGAAGGCCCTGATGGACGCTCACACAGCTGCTCTGTTTCCCCACAAACATCACACCCCTCCCCCCCTTTTCCTTGTCCTCCTGTCTGCTCCAGTGCCGCCAGGTAGCGTGAGGGGGAGGAGCTGGTCTCACCTGGGTCAAACCTCCAGTTCCCACCACAGTCCCACCCGGCCCACCCTCACGGCTTGAAACCCGACACCTGTGACATCATTCACGTTGGCGGGCTGGAAGCTCCACACTCTCAGGAGAGCTGAAGAGCAGACACAAGCAGACGTTCTCCGCTTGGATCAATCACGCCTCCACCTGTGGATGAACCCAGCAGCACCCCCGCCCCCCTATATTACACCCCCCACCCTGAAGGAGGAGACTTTTCTGGGCTTGGTGAGGGGATTGTTCTGTCTCTAAGCTGAAGGCTACAGCAGTCTTCTTCTTCTCCTCCGGACGTCGACGTCTTCTTCATCTTGTGGACCTGTGGTGCAGGTGAGATGCCTGCTTTTAGAACTTCTAGTGCTTTCTTAGATTTCATAGATTTTAGTCTGTGCAGGTCCAAGTTATTTAGTAACTGTTTGAGTTGGCAGGGAGTGATTTGTTCAGTGACCCGGTTGGACACTTTGGCCTTTTCTGCAGTCCAGCAGGTGTCTGGATCCGTGTTGAGATGTTTAGTCAGGTGACCATCCTCCAGCATGGTGGTGCTAACGATGATGAGCTCAGCCCAGCTCTAGAAGGTTCTGGCCCAATCCATCCAGAATCTTTCATTTAGCATGAAGCTACTGCTTGGTTTTGTTCACCTGGTGTCTACTTGGAACATTTTTAACTTTATTTATAATAATGATTGCTTGTGCTAAAATGTGCAGGACATATGAGAAAAGAAAAGTGTTCCAGCGCTCTGGTGAGAAATCCAACACGTTGTCGAGCAAAAGAGTCCCTGGGGGGGAGTTTTAAGTTTCACGCAGCTGGGATTACGTCTTTGAGACCCAACTTCTGCTCAGATAGAAAGCACTCGGATCCAGACGAGAATGCCGACTGTTCTTGGTGTTCTCACTGCAGGAATGTGGAGAGTGTGAGATCCGCTTGTCTTTAATTTCATGCTTCACATTCATGACCTCACTCAGAAGACCAGGAAACTTGACTTCATCGTTCATTTTTGGCATTTAACTATCAAAATACATTCACAAAATGTTAGTTTGAGCTACAGTATTCCACGTTTCACACCTCAGCATTTTAACACCACCGAGCATTCTGGAATATTTACACTAAAAAGCCTGAAAAAAGTCATACCTTTTAATGAAATGTGAAGCTGTTCTTGAACCATTTAGAGTAGAAGAATGGCTTTTGTCTCTTTTAAAAGCGAACAAGGTGGATTTGTATCCCCAGCAGTCTAAGTGTTACAGGCACTGAGGAATAGGAGTTTGAATACACTGAAAATGATTATTTTTAGGTTTGCCTGTATAATCTTCTCTCTCCACTTTGCAGTTCGAATATCACGGCTTCACTGTATTATGCTTTTTCAAAAATATATGAATTAATAAATCATGCTGTTTCATGGTTGAATACGGCTTATTATTTGTTAAAAATATTCATACTAAAGCAAATTTTACAAAGTTTTGCCTAAATAACCATTTTCAAGTATAAAAATGGCTAAAGGAACTAAAGTAAGACAAGAAGACGCATTCAAAAACACTGTGAATGATATGTAGTATTCTACATTGGTCACTAGGTGTCAGTAATATTACTGTTTTCTGTGAGACACACAAATGCCAGACAGCAGGCTTTTTATTGCAAGTTTGAATTATCTCACAACAGGCACAATTATCCCTAATAAAAAATAGGCTATTGTTGCAGCTGTAACCCACATCAAGTTAAACTCAACTCTGAACCCCTGATGTCACTTCCTGTCCACCCGCCACTCGGTTCCACTAGGGAACACATTTATAGCAACACACGGGCACAAGTCTTATTTATGTCTTAAATGGCTTGTTACTCTTATTATGTATACTATATTGGGTAATGGAGTGTAAAGGTGACTATAGGGGTGTTATTACATATCTAGAGGGCTCTATTAATGTTAAAACCTGTATTAAGAAGGCTCTAAGCTGGTTTCTATGTTCTAACTACAAAAATATTCCATTCATCAATAAAAAATCCTACTTCGCAGAAATTCACTTATGACGGTTGGGTCTGAAACCAATTAACTGCGATAAAGGAGGTATTACTGTATTTTTTTCAGAAACTAGTTTGGAGATTTGACTGGAAAACACAATGGGGCTGTAACTACAGTCCTTACCTAATTCCATTTCAAATTTGGCGATGATACTACAAAAATTGAGTATTTGACACAAGTTTTTCTAAAGTTAGGATCAGGTGTTTCAAAAGGTGTTCTCTTTGCAGATCCTTGGTCACACTTGGTTTTCACTAACTTCATGTAAGCAAAGCTCCTGACTTCCTGACACTCTAGCTTGTCTTTAAAGACCGTTTTGTCGTGACTTTTTGTCAAATGAAATTGAAAGAGATCTTCAAGGGCGAACGGTGCATCAACGTTGCATCACAGTTTGTGGTTTTCCAGAGTCCATGTTTTCATCATCCACAGCCCTTTTCCTTTACGCAGCAGTTCCTTGATAAAGGAAATGACAGAATAAAGAATGTCAGAATGGCGATGGGTTAATAAATGTATCTGACATATTTTTCTAAACAAAACAAGCTGTAGGCTGGGTTATACTACAGCGAACACGTGCACTTCTCCCCCACAACTCTTTTCTCTTCGACTAGCTAGTTAGCTTCCAGTGTATTTGTAAACAATGGCAACCTAAGCGACAGCCACATAAAACTAACATATTATATACAGTAGGTGCTCATATTTGAAAACTTTTTCACTCAGACACTCCTCAAATTGCTCTGCTTCTTTTGTTATGGCAGACTTTTTGGCGATTCCGCAAGAGGGATGAACCGGAAATTATGTACAGGGAGATTGGGAGGGGGCGGAACCAGCTGGTGTCGCTTATGCTGGAGCATAATTCAGGCTTAACATGGAAGCAGTGGTCTTAAAAGTATTAATGTCACAATTTTATATTGTTTTAAGTGGTAAAGGATTTATTTGTTTGGGGCGTTACATTAAGGAACATCACATGCTGACACAATTCATCAAATATGAAAAGGAGTCGGAAGAAGCAGATCCTGAGCTGATCCTGATTGCACTTTTTGCGTTAAGAATGTATTTATTTATTACATGAACAGTGCATATTAATAAACATTTCTGTCAGTATACCAGAGTTTGCTCATAGGCAATGTTGTCAATGTAAACATAAATCAAATCTCATTGAACATGTTCAGTTATATATCTGTAACATATCATATGATCCGCTTTTTGTCCCTATGTAGGATGGTATTATTGTTTATTAGCATCCTGGATTGTTCACTCATACATCCATAGCTCTTGTAATATTCGGCTTATAGAAATAATCTGTTCCAGGGTCAAACTGTGGCCATCATAAAGGCTTTATGGAGTGTACAGGCAATGTTAACTGTCATGCAAGTTGTGTATTTGCATATTTCACTTTTAAAAAAAATAGAAGATGATGTCTTTGGATTTCCTCCTTTCCACTCTCATGTCACCTTTGACCCGTTGCGTTGTGCTGGGGGAGGTCACTGTGACGCGGCATGCTGGAATCTGAGCTGGGGGCAGGTTAATTGCCTCTGAGATTCCAGCGCTAATGGAGCTAATCCTGCTTTTGTGCAGCTGCTGCTTCCTGCTGGAGACAGCGTGTCAGCTGACATGTAGTCGTTGATTAGCGCTCACCTTCGCCGTGCTCCTCAACAATCACGTACTTTATTACTGCATGGGCACTTGTATCTAGGGAGGACATGCGTAAGTGTCATACAAGTGTAAAAAGAAGTGAAGCGGTGTGAATTGTAACAAATGTTAACTTTGCTAAAGAGTGAGGACGTGTATGGCGGAGTCTTTGAATGTGACGTAAGAAGAGGCTGCTTGGTGTTGCCAAAAAGAGAGAGAAAAAGCAAAAATCCTGTGATGCTCATTGAACTGTGGTCTTGTGAGATTTTGCGTCACAGCATTTCAAGTCTTGGAGTTTTGGAGTCCCTAATTCAAATTCCATTACTGCATTATCACATGAAATACATAAATACACGAAAAGCAAACCAAATATACATACTGCACATGAACTTTCTTCTGTTGCTTTGTTTTTAATGTCACAAACAAAACTTAGCCACCGTGAATGTTTTTAAACGAGGGAGGGGCCCACGTTGAGAAGAGCAATATGTGCTTTCATTTCAGAATTGCCAAAAGACTTCGCGAGATGGGGTCTGATTACGAAGTTGCTAAATTGGCAATACCGATCCCTCCTGCTACGTCATTTTATTCTCTGGCAGAACAGGTGGATTATCCATCCATCTTATGCCGCTTATCCTCACTAGGGTCACAGGTCACTATCGCTATCCCAGCTGAATTTGGGCGGGGTACACCCTGGACTGGTTTCCAGCCAATCGCAGGGCACATATAGACAAACAACCATTCACTCTCACATTCATACTTATGGACAATTTAGAGTCACCAATTAACCTAACATGCATGTTTTTGAACATGCACACTCCACACAAACATGCCCAACGGGGATAAAATAAATATTATTTTATATATATTTGGGCCCATGAATCAATCAATTTATGGGAAACATTGGCCCCATAAAGCATTTGTCACTTTTCCCCATTTGTTGATTATATGGTAATTAAAAATGGAATTTTTTACTTTATTTATTTGCATTGTATTGTATTTCACCACTACAAGTTGCTGCCTCTCCCCTTCTGCCATGTAGCAAAGATGGCAACTACTGAGGATGGTTATAGGTCCATCACTGCACACTCACCATTGCCGTACTTCTCAGTGAAACGCACTTATGCACTTAAAATGCGAAGTATGGAAGTGCACCAACAGCAAAAGTCTGCTTTGCTGCAGCATTACTTGATCATACGTGCAGTTTCAGCGTGAAGATGATCAATCTTGCATCTTGTGGCTGCAACAAAAATCCTTCCAGGTTTTTTTGGGACGTGGTGTGAAGCCTACGTGATACCTAATGAACGTCTCACTTAGCTGCTTGTCAACATGGAACCCTGCTACAACACATAGACGCCGAGGCTCCGCTGCCATTCATATTTAACCGTGTTAACGACAGGCGGCCACGAGGCAGCTGTCCACCCAGGAAGCGTCACCTTAAAGCCGTCCTGACTCGCTGTGACCTCTGGCGTGGTCAGACATGGCTGCCAAGGAGCAACGGCGCCCACACTGTAATGTGACAAAGTGCTAACGGCTGCCATGGAGACAACAGAGACACTACCGTGGTGATGAGATACTCGCTGGCTAATGATGCTGTAATGACAGAAGATGACAGAGGATGAAATGTCCGCCATTAAAGAGAAGTAGCGTCTTTTGGCATTTGTCGTTAGCTCAGCACTTAACAACCCATTCACACAGATCCTTTAGTGTTGTTTGTCTTCTACTGAATGTCCACATTTCTGTCTATTTGTCCCTGTCTACATGTCCCTTTAGAATACAGCGGAACCTCCAACACCACAAAAGTGGTCCAATTTGGAGTTCAACTAAAAATGTTATGGAATAATATGCCTTAGGAGTCAAACAAAACTTAGAGTTCAAAGGTTTTCATGGTTTGAGTTTTAAGTAGGGCTGTCAAAAATAGCACGTTAACAGCGGTAACCAATTTATTACATTAATTATTAAGCCACTCCTCTCTGTTATGACAACAGACGGAAGTGCAGTGCAGTGTCCCCACAGAGTCTGATGCTCTTTTCTAACTTTATTCTGACCTGAACACATCAACAGCAGTGCGATTCCAACACCATAAACTGTATGTTTTTCCAACTCACAAACACTAGTGTACTTGGATTTTCCTATCACTCACTAACATTACTGTTACTGCGGAAGTACAGTTTGCTACATTTGAAGGAAAACCATCATCCACAATCCTTATGTGAAACATGAACACACTTGTCTTTCTTCTGTATGCGTTCTAAATACATAAAAACAGCTAAAAGGACACAGCTCAGAATGTGACGTGCATATTAGCCAAGCTACAGCGACATTGTTGCTATTATTATTATTATTAACATTGTTACACTGAAGAACTACGTTACTGGCGTAGCGACACCTCGCCACACCACACCGGCTAGCTACTAGCCTCAAGTTCTGATAATGCTTAAAATGACCATATATACACTAAAACCATAAAACCTTGTTGGAGATTTTTGGAGGTGTTTTTAATAGCGTTCTTTGTAGGCGGAATGGGTGTGTCTCTTACGTGCATTAATTAGCCGTTTCTTTTTAGCTGTTTTTATAACTTTAGAACACACAGAAACGAGAAAGACATGTATTCATGACTTACATAAGGTTTGTGAATGATGGCAAATTTTTTTTTTTTTAAGTCCAGTTTTTCTTTAGGTATGCTCGGAAATCCCAGAAAATACACCTACAGTCAAAACATGTGGATTCATCTTAAATAACGTGGTGTCTTTGAACACTGCCCTTCAGTGTTTTTTTTTTTTTTTTTAAAGCGACTCACAACAAATCTAGTGAAGAGACTTTTGGCAACTCTGACATGAAAGCACATATTGTAATCGCTTTTCTCAACCAGCAGCACTCGGCTGCTCTAAAAGCATGTCTTGTTGGTGACATTGAAAAGAAGCAACAGAAGAAAGTTAATTTGTAGTTCTAAACATATTTGTTTTGCTTTTTATGTTTTTTACTCACTCACTCACATTGTGGACTTGGGAAAGGCATTCGAGTGTGTCCCTCGCAGTGTCCTGTGGAGGGGCGCTCCGTGAGTACAGGGTTGGTGGCACGTTACTATGTGCAATTCGGTCCTAAAATCGGAGCAGCAGCCTGGTTCGCATTGCCAGCAGTAAGTCGGTGAACGTTGGCCTCCACCAAGGCTGCCCTTAGTCACCCATTCTGTTCATAATTTTTATGGACACAGTTTCCAGGCGCAGCCTTGGCGTCGAAGGGGTTCAGTTTGGGGGCTTAAAGATCTCTGGTCTTAAGGTCTCTGCTATTTGCAGATGATGTGGTCCTGATGGCCTCATCAGGCTGTGACCTTCAGCGTTTACTGAAGCGGTTTGCAGCTAAGTGTGGGAGTGAAGTCTTGCCCCAGGTGGAGGAGTTTAAGTATCTCAGGGTCTTGTTCACGAGTAAGGGAAGGTTGTGGTGTGAGATTGACAGCGGATCGTTGCAATGTCTGCAGTAATGCGGTCGCTGACCTGGACCATCATGGTGAAGAGAGAGTTGAACCGGAAGGCAAAGCTCTCAATTTGTTCCCACCTTCACCTAAAGTGATGAGCTTTGTGTCGTGACCGAAAGAATGAGACTGCGAATACAAGCGACCGGTATGAGTGTCCTCAGTAGGGTGGCTGGACTCACCTTAAAAGATAGGGTGAGGAGCTTGGTCACCCGGAAGGGGCTCAGAGTAGAGCCGCTGCTCCTTCACATTCAGAAGAGCAAGTTGAGGTGGCTTAGGCATCTCGTCTGGATTCCTCCTGGACCACCTCCCTGGTGAGGTGTTCCGGGCATGCCCAGCCGGGAGGAGGCTCAAGGGCACACCTCAGTGTCCCCCCGGTGGAACTGGCCGAGATGTCTGGGGACTGGGAATTCTGGACTTGCCTACTGGGACTGCTTCCGCCGCCACCACGTCCCGGATAACCAGAAGAAAATTGATGGATGGATGGATGAATGAATGAACTCACTTTTTGCAAATGCAACATGGCCACATATGCAAATTAGACATAAATACGTTATTCCCCCCAACCAACCACCCAGTTTGAAGTCCTGTGTGAAACACTGCAGTTTGACCCTGGAACAGATTAATTTACTTTGCATTATTCCCTATGAGAAAATACATCTTCCTGCTGCTTCTGGCTTTAAGTCCCAGTGTTTGGTACTCAATGTGTCCATATGTCCTTGTCTGTCTCTATTTGACGCATGTCGATGTGTTTGTTGTCACGCGTGGTGTGTGTTGCGTGTCTGTGGGCCTGTAGAGGTTCAAGGGTGGACGCTGCAGAGGCCCCGGAGGAAATTGGGCGTCTGTGGCGGTAATTGGCTGAGAGATGGCTTTTAGAGCAACATCAATTATTCAGCTCAGCCAATCTATTTCCAAACCTCCTGCTGAAAGGAAAAAAAGACAAGTGAGAGCCTGCATGTGTTGTTGACTTTTCTGGCGGTCACATGTCAAAACATTGTGGTCTTCCGTGCTGCTTGTGGTGTCACAGTCGTCTCTATTCTGTTTCGTCTTCTTCTTCCTGACCAAGCTCTTCGTGTCACCGACTTTGGTGTGGAAATGGAGACACTTTAAAGCAGCGCGTTTCATTAATAGTACATCTGAGCCACGCTTTAAAAACTCGTTCCGCTTGTCAGTGGAGCACAAAAATTCTTAGTTTCTATCACTTCCTGATGACTGATGACAGTGCTTTTCAACATTTTTTGTGACTGCCTTTTTCCGGTGAATTCTACACACAACACCCCATAAAGTCAACAGAAATCAGGTTTTTGAAATGTTTGCAGATTAATTAAAAATAAAAAAGTAGGAAATAACATGTACATAAGTATTCACAGCGTTTGCTCTTTCTTCTTTTAATCATCACAACACTCAGAAACATTTTATATGATTTACAGCAGTAAAATGGTAGCGTTTTATTGACATAGCAATCAATTTGTTTATGTCAATGAATTCTTTGAATGCATCGGTACATCCTCTCGTCTCCCCGGAATGCTGGAACATAAGTCAGAGAGTGCATCTTGCATGTTTCCTAGTGCTCAAGGAGTCTCGTCATGCTAGCTGGAGCAAAAAAAAAAAAAAAAAAAAAATAGCAGCTGTTCTTTGACTTTGGTTCACAAAAGCTGAAACCTGGATGTCACATTCATTGATCAATGATCAGTGAATCAAATCATTTTTAAAAAATGTATCTGCGAAACCTGTCCTGTATTTGCTTGGTATTGCAGCAATACCAAAATTTGTAGTATCGCCCACCACTAATGTAAAAACAAATTTTGCACGTCAGTGTGATCGCCCCTGCTGGTGATGAGCTGTAATAGCGAGACTGCTGTGGTGGTGTTGAATTGTGTGATCTTCCACTTGTGTGCTGTGCGAAAAGGTCACAATTGATCAGCCGTGTTGTACTTTTCATCTTTAGGGACGTGAAGTGGTTTCTCTTAATGACACATTGATTTTCCTTTTTTTTGCTTGCGCTTTTGAGGGAGTAGGGATTTATTTCGCGTTTGGTTGCGTTGAGAAGACGAAACATCCACAGCAACATCCTGCCTCGTAAATGCTATTATGTTGTATTACAATGTAAAACATGTCATGAGTGGTTGGCAAGTTCAGGTTGCCGCTCGACTTCGGACTTTGTGCTCTTGTGCTTTTGTTGCCTTCCTTTTATCGGTTTGTTCAAATTTAGAGGAATTTTATTAATATTTGAGCCCGTCATGTATTTGCAGATGAGCTGACACCCTGACATGACATTCCCTCTCACACTGTTGTCTCCTGGCAGGTGTCTCTTGATGACTGCGTGACGTTTTAGCCAATCAGCAGCCTCGTGGGGACCAGAGAGGAGAGCGGGCTGTCGGTCGGAAGATGGTCGAAAGCTGCAGATGGCCGCCTGGTGGGGGCGCTGTTCACCTCCTGTTGCTGCTGTTTGCCACGCTGGTCCTGCCATCGCACACCGAGAGTCAGTATGAATGTATTTTCATTGGCGTGTAATGCTTGTGAGCATCATTAAAAAAAAACAAACTTGGGTGTGTTCCCTCAGGGAAATTAAGGTTCCAGTAGAAGCCACACTGTATTCAGTATACAAGAAAGTAACAGCAGAAGTATAAATAAAACAGAATATTAAAGAAAGACTGGAAAACAGCAAAAAGCCATATATTTTGCTTTTTCTTGGGCTTTTCATGTGATGCCACCATGCCTAAGACGGGTACCAGTGATGGCAAATAGGAAATGTGTGATGATAGCTATGGAACAGGAAATAGGACTTTACTGCATCCCGGGATTATTACCTCAATTAAGTAAATACCTAGATGTTAATATACAGTAATTACAGTACACTACACACAATACGTATTAATTCCAGCAATACCGATAAAAGGCCATTAAGTGACAGCACATCCTCAATGTTATGTGGACATATTTGGATATCTTCAAACAAAAGACATATTTTATCATCTTAACAGGATGATGAAAACAAACACCTGCTTCCTGCAGCTGTTTCTTGCCATGATAAAAACGTGTTGTTAATTAGGGGAGGCTATGTTGGCCAATCGAGAAGTGCAAAGACGACTAAAGGCGCTGAGCAAATGGAGGCTGAGGGTCAGCAAGCAGCAGCCCTGGGAAATAACTCTCTTAATAATAAAAACCTCAGCGTCTCTGCTGCTAACTTTATTTTGCTGCAGCAAAGGCCAGCGTCTCCCTGCTGACTGTCGTTTCCACGGCAACTCGGCCGAGCAGCATCTCTGTGCTGAGTACTGAATTTGAACACTCAAACGTAGGGCGGAAATATGCTTTTAAGTGTTTGCTGGGCTTCCCTCAGGCATGCCCAGTTTCATCAAGTCCCCCGACGATCAGACGGGGATTTCGGGGGGAGTGGCATCCTTTGTGTGCCAGGCGGTGGGTGAGCCCAAACCTCGCATCACGTGGATGAAGAAGGGCAAGAAGGTCAGCTCGCAGCGCTTTGAGGTGAGACACGACGCACATCCTCACCTGGCCAGTTAGTACTTTTATTTTGTTCTTAAGCATTTACTTTCTTTATTTATCTACACTATTTATTTTAAATTCTCTTTTAATGTAGCACTTTTACATTTTTTTTATATGTAGAGTGCATTATGAATAAAAATTGTTTTCATTATTGTTATTTGAATTATCATGTGCACGCAAGTCCTGTCACGCTGCAATTATTTATTAAAACATGTTAAAATGTATATAAAAATTTGATATATTTCTTTAAAAGAAAGTTTTATTATGAATTCATCTCTTTTTTAGTTATTTATTTTAGTTCAAATTTATATAAATTAAGTTCAAGATTAATTTAACATCAAAAGTCGAGGCGGACAGCACTGTCATTATTTTAGCTCACATGCACATTCACACTGCAATTCCGTATTGAACATGTTAAAAATGTTTTTCAAAATATATTTTTTTTAAAATACATTTTACTATGGATCATGGATTAATCTTGTTGGATTAATCTAGTTCTTTAGTTATTTAGTTAAATTCAAATTGATTTAAATGAAGCTATAAATGACTAAATGCATTTCAAATGTACGGCAGCACTGTTTCTTGTCACACTGCAATTCATTATTAAAACATGTTTAGTTAAAAAAAAATACATTTAAAACATTACATTAAATAAATTACCTATGAAGAATAACTTTTTAAAGTTATATACTTAAATTCAGATTTGTTTAAATTAACCTAAAATTGCTTTAATTTCAATTACAAATTAAAATTTAAATTACATTTTAAGATTCAAAAAGTATTTTTTTTGCGCTAAGAAAACACAAAATGAAAAAAATGAAATAAAATAAGGAATACAAGTACAAATACTAAGTCTAGTACAAATGCTAACACAAAGTCTTATCATCTTGAATCATTGAAAGTCATTTTCCTGTCATGTTCAAGTATCTGAAAACCAAAATGGAATCAGAATGATTTAAAAAATAAATAAATACGTGAAAATATCAAAACAGATATAGGATTAGGATCGTGGAGTGACGGTGGTCTGTGGTTCTTGAATGTTCTCTCAGGTGTGTGGGCAGGGCTTGGTGTTGAATGAAATGCAATCCAGTTCAAAATGATTGTGTTTAAGAGCTTATCACATTCCAGGAGGCCTGAAAACAAACAGCCACTGATGGGATTTCACCATATTTCACCTTTTGTGGCGATGAAGAATGTTGCTAACGTGAGCACAGGAATGCTTCTGTGATGATTGGCGTCACCTTTCACTGTAATTAAAGCTGATGACGATGACGATGGCGATGATGATGGTGATACTTCAGCTTCTCGCCTCTGCTGCTAGTGAAAGTCTTTCCCGTTAGCATGAAGATGTAGTTCCTGTCACTCCGGGAATCAGGAATGTTCCTCCTGCTTTCGCCAACTGGAACTCAAAGTGATGGCCTCCCTGTGCAGGGAGGGGGTGGGAGAGGGCATGAGGGGGGTGGTACCTCCAGGAACAGAATGCACCTTCCTCATTAGCGCAGGAATGTTCTTCCTCTGTGGGTCACATACACGCTGCAGTCATGGCGGAAGTGCAATGCCCGGAGTCCTGACCTTCTGAGGCTTTTAAGAACATTCCCAAAAGCCTCCACATAGCTGATGTCCACTCAAGCTCATCATGGGTCCACAAAACTTCCTCCTTGGGCTGCTCCACACAGGGTGGTCCCTCATTGGAGTGCCTCAGCTTCTTGAGATTCTGTTAAAGAAACCTCCACCAAGCCTTAAAATGCGGGTGTCCAAAGTATGGCCCGTGACATATATTAGAAATTAAATTAAATACGGCCCACATAAAAATGTATTAAGAATTATAAAGGGGCCACCCAGAAAAAAATGGAACTGTCCCAAATCATGAAAAATGGCACCTCCAACTCCTTGTGCATCTTACAGCGTAGGTTCTTTGATGATTTTCGATCACCCTGTCATAATGAACATGTGTACTGGATTCCGTGTACCTAGAACAGGTGTATTTTTGCACTCTTTGGGGGGGTGCTACTGAGCAGGTTTTTGGTGTTTGTGTCTGGTACCCGAACGACCTGAAAAGTGCTTGTAAAGCATTCATAAATATAGATTGATTGTGTTGTTCTCCAGTCCTGTAGGGGGCAGTAATGCACATGACTATATAAGTGGCTTGCAACTGCCTCAAAATGGAAGAAGATACAATGCCTACTGTGCTTTTTATAATTATAATGATGTGTTTTGAGACAAAAGTAAGTATTTTAGATACAGTCAAATCTTGGTCTTTTTATACCCCAGTTTTGGTGGGTTTTTGACTCGGTTTTTGTACAATATTGCACAAAGCAAACTTGTCTGTTTGCCCTGTACTGTATTGTTCCAAGAAATCAAGTGCCCAAACAAACTGTGCATGTTTTATTGAGTGCGACTGCTCAATAACCCGCAATGGAGCCACGTATTAGACAAACACTAATGATTTGGCATTGTTCTCCACACGTAAAACAATGATTACCTATATGAAATGTCTTTTTTGTTAATTGGATTTACATTATTTCCGATGGAAAAAAATTGGTCCGGTTTCGTATCTTTTGGTTTTCGTCAGACCTTTTGGAACAAATGTATAAATTGAGGTACCACTGTAATTTAGTTTTATTTCCAAACTTTTTGAAGAGGTCACCTCAAAACTCAGAACTTGTGATAACGGAAGAACCTGTCGTGTGTCCAGCTGCGACCCCTAGCAAGAATGCTAAGCTAGGCTAACCGGTCCTGTCTTCTCCGCTGATCAGGTGATCGAGTTTGATGACGGCTCAGGATCCGTTCTTCGTATCCAGCCGCTGAGGACCCATCGTGACGAGGCCATCTATGAGTGTACGGCCACCAACAGTGTGGGCGAGATCAACACCAGCGCCAAGCTCACCGTCTTGGAAGGTAAGACCCGACCTGACTTCACCCTGCTGACGCCTCGCTTCTTTAAGCGCCTCTTTCGTGGTCATGTGACTCGGCGTTGATGTTCTGATGATGTACAACATGAGCGTGTCAGGACTAGGAATGCAATGGAGGGAATTTCTTGAAGGTGTGTCTCCAGACGGATAGACAGACGTGTTAGCGCCAAAGGCAACATGCATCCCAAACACAATCATGTAGTCGACAGTCTAATAGACAGACTAACAAGCGCCTGCACGGGCTGTTCCAAACCACTCAGGAACCCATTAGACTTCCTCCATCATGGAGGCCTGAGGCTCTGCAGCTTGTTGATGCAAACAAACACAAGCGCTCAGGGCCTCGTTAAAAGTAACGATTGCGTTTCATAGACGAATATTCTACGCATTGCACGCTAATGCTTCTCACAATACAACTGCTGACTGACACCTTTTTGTTGGATCAGCTACCTTGTACTTCATTTCTGTAGTACTTGTATTAGTAGCAGTTGTAGTAGGTTCATTGGTGGTAGTAGGCAATGCTGTGGTGCTTGAGCAAGGCAGGAAACCACCTCAAACTACTCAAGTAATGCGAAGTGTGCATAGAATAGAATATAGAATGTGGAATATAGAACATGACTCGCTGTTATGACAGTGGAAAGTCACACAAAGCCTGCAAAGTCTGCTTTTTCTTTAGCTTGTTTTAGCTTCAACTTTTGCCAAGCGAAATGAAAATGCAAGAAAAAAGGTTGTCAGACTTTGGCTGTTATTATGAGCAATGAGGAGTCGCGTTCAAAGACACCATGTCATTTAAATTGCGTCCACATGTTTTGACTGAATTTTTTGGGCTTTCCGAGCATACTTAAATGCAGCAAATTGTACTCCTGCGTTAAGAGTTACAAAGTGAGTGGTAAGAATATCCACTGATTGTTGTTCTTTGCATGTTCATTTAGACCACACTTACACGCATAATAAAGACGTTATTGTGACAGTCGCCGTGTCCGTGAATACATCTTGCGGTCTGCCTCGTGACAATGAGGAAGTGTTGTTGCAATGATGAATGGTCTAGACGTGTTTCTTTGCGAGTTGGAGGTACATATATGGCGTTGGAATTGCACTGCTGTTGATGTGTTCAGGTAAGAATAAAGTTATAAAAGAGCGTCAGACAATGTGTGACTCCTGTGTGCCGCCATCTGTCGTCATAACAGAGAGCTGTGGCTTGCCATGATGCGTATGCTAATTAGGCGAAAAAAATTTTAAGTAATGATGATTCATTTTGAATGTTTTTTGAACGGTGGGGGGTTGAAAGGAATGAGGGGCAGGGTTGGGGTCAGGATGTTTCCTCGGGGTGTTACCATGCACACCGGAGCGTGATGCAAACATTAACTTTAACAGTGTTTAATGTTTGTTCGACTTTGAGTTGGGCGAGATGATGTCCTCTTCTGGCCCAGTGCGTCGCAAACATTTTCTGTCATCTGCTTTTCTCTGGATGAATAACCACGGCCTTGCTAGGTGGCAACGTCGTCACTGCGACCACACAATGCAGTGAAAGTGACCTTCGCCCCACCCCCCTCCCTTCGGGGTCCAGCTCAGCGTCTAAGTCCACACCTGTTTCTGTCCAGGGACGTGACCTCCCAGGCATAACTGCAACTTTCTCCGCCGGCTGCACGCATGTTTGCACGCGCACGCGTGCGTTGAGGTGGATGCTGCAGCGAGGTCACAACATGCAGGGCAAGGAAACGCCTTCAAGGCTCCAAATGTCACATTGCACTTTATTTGTGTATCTCTAAATTGTAATACTGGTGTCAGCTAGCACTAGAGCTACATTACATACCTGTATATGCACAGTACAGTGTGCCAGCCTCTACTACCATAGGTGGTGCTATGCCCCCCATCAGCCTTGTTTTTACTCTAGGCCCATTAAGTCACAAAATACGTAAACAGACTAGCTAGTGACTAAGTGCTTGCATGGACCTTTCAGACCAGCAGTAGGTGGCACTGAATGCTGGGCCCCCTCCCACACACACACAAACACGCACACACGCACACACGCACACACACTTTTGTTATGCTAGCCAACTGCAGGTGATCAGGTTTCAGGCGGGATGGCGTGAATGGTCATCGCCTCCTTTGTTCACAATATGTTTTGAAACTGGAGCGGCTCTCAAATCCGTCCTGGAATCTCTCGGGCCTGAATGGACTCACGGGTCACAGGGTGTGTGGTTCTCTGATGGGAACGTGGACCTCGCTCCTGGTAACACCTTCACACGCCCGTAGACAATCTCGCAGCGAAGTTTATCAGCCAGATGAGGATTTGTGACATGAATTCTAGTCCTTTCAGAACTAATTGAAGACATTGAAGTGTCTCAGGGCCCGTTTCTCCTTCCTAAATCCAGCCTGTGTCCTTGTTAGGAGGTTCTGTGTTTGGGTCTGCAGCAAAGAGATTTCACTCGCTGAACTATCAGCCATCTTGCTCTGCTCTTTATCTCCTCAACACACACACAAGCAGTGACACACAGGACATACATATGAGACACACACACACATACACAAAGGACATATACATCTCAAGGGTGTTTCAAGCTGATAAAGAAGTAATTAGATTTTAGTCTTGTTCTAACGTTGTTTATTTACTAATGCCCTCCTCACCAACACACACACACACACTTTGCTGTTCTTCACATTGACAAGTCACTCCACACAACTTTTGACATTCCCGTCCGTCTTTGGACTCCATGTGAGAATGTGACGTCACCTGTAAGAACAGTGTTGTGACATCATTTGTAAGGACGTCACCAGTCAGATTATTCTGTAGATAAAAACATCACCTGTAAGGATATCACCTGTTCAGACATTGTGTGTTATAATGTCCCCTATCAAGAGGTCACACTTAAGGACGTTACCTGTAGGGATGTCACCTGTCGGAACTCTACCCATAAAGACATAACAGTCTTGACATCACCTGTAAGGACGTTACCTACCTGTCGGAACGTTACCCATGAAGACGTCACCTGCAAGGACATTACCTATGAGGATGTCACCTGTTAGAAGTTACCCATAAAGACATCATCGTCTTGACATCACCTGTAAGGACATTGCCTATAAGGATGTCACCTGTCGAAAGTTGCCCATAAAGACATCACCATCTTGACATCACCTTTAATGACGATACCTTTAAGGATGTCACCTGTCCGAACGTTAACCAAAGAGACATCACCTGTAAAGACGTTACCTACCTCTCAAAATGTTGCCCATGAAGACACCACCATCTTGACATCACCTGCAAGAACATTACCTATAAGGATGTCTGTCTGAATGTTACCCATAGACACATCACTGTGTTGACATCACCTGTAAGGACCTATAAAGATGTCACCTGTCCAGATGGTAAATGTCAGGATTACCTTTGTAAAGACTTCACCTTTTGGGACAATACCCGTGAAGACATCACTGTTGAGACGTCAAGTGTCTGAATGTTTCCTGTCAAGACGTTACATGTAAGGACATCACCTGCCACAGCGCTACCCCAAAATACTATTGGGACATCACCCGTAAGGATGTTACTATCTGGTCACGCTTGTACAGACATTACCTGGCAGGACATCACTTGCAAGGTTTGATATCTGTCGGGATGTTGCTTGTAAACACATCACGGGAGGGGCCTCACTTGTCAGGATGTCACCTGTTGGATCACGCACAAAAATACATCAACGGTGGACATGGCAAACATGATTGTCACACCTGGAAGGACGTCCATTGTTTGGACATTATTCAAAGTGTGTTTGGAGCTTGTCTCTCCGATTGGTCCATCACCGTAACATCTTCACTTTGTTCTCCCAGACAGTCAATGACAGTAATTTTGTTCACAAACCCACCCACAAACGCAACTGAGTCTGTCTTTTTCACAGAATGCCCTGCATAGACAGAGGGTTGGGGGGCGGTCGTGCACAATTAAGAAAGCCAACCATGAGTTATTAGTTAAAGATGCAGATGTACCGAGGCTGTAAATGGAGTGTGACCTGTCAGTGAACTCACCACTCAAGGGAGGCGTCTTCACTTATTAACTTTATTAAAACATGCATGCCGCCTTTGCACCTTCTAAGATCTCTGCTCATTATTTTGCTAGAGTACACAGAGGCATATTTAAAGCGTGAAGGTCAGTTCTTTGGGGGGGGTGGGAGGTTTGGGGGAGTGACATCTTGGCGAGAAAACACACAACACTTCTTTTAATTGCTCGTCATTAGCTTCAACTAACATTACCATTTGACAATATGTGTAACCACTTCACAATGAACATAGCCTTATTTTTTAATTAATGGGTTACTGCTGTTACACAAAGGAACACGTTTATTATTTCAACCTTATGTGTGTTTAAAGTAGGACTGTCAAATGATTACTTTTTTAATCAGATTAATCAGTTTTCAAATTAATCATGATCATCACCATGTTACACTTTGTGTCAAATATGCCCATTTTTACTGTATTTTATTGAAAGAAAGATAAATGACGGCAGGATTATATATATTTGTATGTATTAACTGAAAATTTTAATGACGTTAAGTGATGGCATACAGTATTTACCTAACACCGGTTTCTTTAACAGCAGAATATTTGAATCAGACTTTAACTGTTATAATCAGTAATGAGGAGTTGCGTTTAAAGACACCACGTCATTTAAGTTGAACTCACATGTTTTGAGTGAATTTTCTGGGATTTCCGAGCATACTTAAATGCAGCAAATTGTACTTCTGCATTAAGAGTTACAAAGTGAGCAATAAGAATATCAATTAACTGATTTTCTGAGCATTTCTTTTTATTTATACCACACATACATGCATAATAAAGACATTATTGTGATGTTTGGCATGTGTCTGTCTCGTGACAATGAGGCAGTGTTGTTGCAATGACGAATGGACTACCTGTAGACGTGTTTCTTTGGAGTTGGAGATACATATATGGTGTTGCAATGGCACTGCTGAGAATACAGTTATAAAAGAGCGTCAGACTCTGTGGGGAGCAACACTGTGTCGCCATCTGTCATCATTACAGAGAGCTGTGGCTTGCCATGATGCGTTAATTACGCAAAAAAAATTTAATGTAAGTAATGAAATAAATTAACGTGCTATTTTTAACAGCCCTAGTTTAAAGTCTTCGCCCACAGCCAGTCTGTGAAAGTGGTGAATTTAACAGAAATTCATGGGTCAAGTCAAGCCTGTCTTCAGCTCGACTCACAGTGGACCCAAATCCAGGGGAGTTCTTTGGCTCAGAACCCTGACACCATTAAGAGATGCCATTGATCTCAGCACGGCTCACAATTCTGTTGGTTTAAAGCACAAAGACTACATCTGATGGGCCTCACGTGTGACTAGTAGTGTAGTCTCCATCCAACAACAATCATTGACTGTACAGGACTGGTAGCGTCATTGTTGTCTATGTTTGTCTTTGCTCCACGAGAAGCAGCAGTGAGTCATTGCAGTAAGAAAAGCAGCTAAAATAAATTTGAAAAATGTGTTGTTTCACCCAAACATGAATAACCTGGCACAATAACTTCAAAAGTGATCATTGTAGGTTGTTCAAAGTAGCAACTGTACTGTACTGTACTCTCCTCCACTGTACTCTCCTCCACAAGAGGCAGCAATGTTACAGTATGTACTGTATATAAAATTATTATTAGCTATTAGTGTCAATATTTCTCATTACTTTGTGCCTTTTTGATCTATTTTTTGGGGGTTTAACTTATGTGCAAAATGAGCCCCTTTGGACAACCAGTGCCTAAAGTGGTCCAGCCAGGTCCAGCTGCAATAAATGTCTTTAATGTCGTCATTTGGACTGTGATACTTAGACTCACTACTCCCAAAACATTAGATATACTTGCACAATCCAGTGCAATCCACCATAAAACGATGATGATTGACACTATGTGTTATTATATTTGTACTTTAAAAACAATTAGTTCTCAGTATTCTGAAGTGCAGTTGTACAAGGACAGTAAAAAACATATTGTTAATATTATTGTGCTGGTGTACCTAATGTGACGGTAAGTCGGAAGCACGGTATTGATTTTGATAAACGATGTCTCATTTAGTCCAGGAGTGGCAGCAACAAGGAAACTTCCAACATCCACATAAATCTTTACAAGACTGTCTAGCTTCTCCGTAAAGACTTGGACTTGGAGAGTGTGTGGTGAGACTGTGGGTGTTGATGTTCATCACACTGATGCAGTGTCACATTGAAGACTACCTGCATGGCATTACAGCAGTTCACCGGCAGTTCACCAGCAGCCGTGAATGTTAAGACAGTTTAGCTTTAAAGACTCTTATCTTTTTGGCTTTTAAAAGAAAACTGCACTTTTTTTTAAATTTTGCCCATCATCCACAATCCGTATGTGAGACATGAACACACGTCTTCCTCTTTTTTGTGCATTCTAAAGATATAAAAACAGATAAAGAGGCAGCTCATGACTGCACGTAATGGGACACACCTATTCCGCCTACAAAGACCGTTATTAAAACACCTCCAACAAGGTTTTATGGTTTTATATACATGCTGTCACCATGTAGTAACAGGTATATTCATGATAACATGTAATACGTATTTTGGTCCTTTTAAGCATTACCAGAACTTCCTTCCTGGGCGCATTGATTTCACATAGCAACATAGAAACCAACGCCTACACCTAGCTTAAAAACAAAAACACAGCAGCAGTACCTGCAGCTCTATGCTGGTAGCGTAGTTCGATCGGCGTGACAATGTTAATAATAATAATTACAATGTCACTGTAGCTTGGTGTGCACGTCACATTATATGTAAATGGAGCTTTGTTGGTGCTTTTTGAGTTTTTTTCAGAAGCTTTATAGACGGATAAGTGTTTCCCATTACGTGAGTTCTTAGTTACGTCTCTGCATCACGATGGTTGGCTGTGAAATCTAAGCAAGGCACAAAGACAGAGTTGTATGACAAAGCAACAGGTGGACCTCCATTCACCTTTGTTGTTTTTGTGTGTTTTCCAGAAATTACTTTCTTCAGGCTTCTGATTGGTCAAAAGATTCTTATATTAGAAGCTATAGCACCACCTGTTGCTTTTGCATAAAATGTTGAATTTTTCTTGATATTGTAGATGCAGTAAAAGGTCATTAAGGTGTGCGTCAGGGTGATACTGTGTCCGTGTTGTTCCCAGAGGACCAGATCCCTCACGGCTTCCCCACCATTGACATGGGCCCCCAGCTGAAAGTGGTGGAGAGAACGCGCACTGCCACCATGCTGTGTGCCGCCAGCGGCAACCCCGACCCGGAGATCTTCTGGTTTAAGGACTTCTTGCCCGTGGACATCAACAGCAGCGACGGACGCATCAAGCAGCTCCGCTCAGGTAAGCTCCCAACAAGGCCACCAGCGAGCGCTAGCTAGGAACATGACGTTGTGATCATGTGGTGGCATTACGGAGGTTAAAACATGTGACAATGATGGATGAAGTGTGTGAGCAGCAGCTGTGTGGGAATACTGGCCTTCCAGTGGTGATTCAACCAGCTGGAGATGTTAAGGAAGAGGCAGACGTCCAATGAACCAAACCAACTGTACCCTTTGCTTCACCCTTTGGGAAAGAAATAAAACTGACAGTGTTGGAACATCTGTCCAAGGATAAATGAGCTCACTAGCCCCCACATCAAACCCCTCTGCAAGCTTACTTTTCAAACGACTCCAGCTGGGATCAACAAGTCGTGCAGAGAGAACTCAACAATTTGTTTCAGTCATCCACCACGATGTCTGTGATTGCATTAATTATATCCAACTTGATTGGATTTGTTCACAAATTGACAAGTCTGACCCCCTTTTAAGGAACTCTAATAGCTCCCTTTTTCAATTTGACACCTTTGGCCTTTTCTACAGCAACAGGAAATGTCTCGTTTGATGCTCTGAAACACAGCTCTGCTTTGATAGACAGAGCGTCTTGAAAATCATCAAGTTGGCACATCACGTCTGGAACGTCTGCCTGAGTCATTGACAAAGAACAGCAAAGATGGCTGTCATGCTTTTATGGACAGTTGTTATACCCACACGAAAGGATGCAACATACACCATTAAAGGTCCTTATTATGCAAAAATGACCTTTTATGGGCACCAAACATGAGAAAAATCTATCACTTTTGAGAGAAGAGGTGCCCAAACCCCCTTGCATTTGAAGTTGTAGCTTTTCATGACATCATGAAGGAATGGACCTGATACAGTTCTTACCATCCCCTAGCTAGATGATGCAGGCTTCGCTACCCGTCCTAAAATAAAGGTCTGCCAACTTTCCATCAGTATGCTATAGACGTGAAGTGACTAGGCTAACTAAGAATGACGTTGCTGTTAAAATGTGAAGGTCATGTTAGCACAGTGTCGCTAACATCTGCGTCCTCCCGTCCCACTCTTTAATGTTACATAGTTGTATGTGTTATTTGGTGTCTATATGGTATGTGGTACATACTGCGTTGGACAAAAGTTGGCAAAGTTTCACTGTACAGTTGTCCTTCGCCACATTGCGGTTTAAATTTCACGGCATCACTCTATCAGGGATTTAAAAAAATATATTAATTAATAAATCATGCTGTTTTGTAGTTGAATACGGTCTATTAGTAAATAAAAGGTATATTTCAAGCATAGAAATTGCTAAATGAACTAAAATACAAATACAGAGGTGTAAGGCATTAATAGAAGACGCAAATTGTGGTATGCAGTATTCTACACTGGTCACTAGGTGTCAGTAGGTGAAACGCATACGTGCCAGACCTGATCGCTGGAACAACAGGCTTTTATTGCAGGTTTCAATTATCTCACAACAGGCACAATAATAACATAATAATGATTATTCTGATGATGGTTATTATTAGAACAACGGCTTTAATTACTGTTGCAGTCATAATCTAAATCTAAAACTGAACTCTGAATCGCGAAAGTCACTTCCTGCCCACACATCCGGAATACATTTATTTAAGTTTTCTTTATGTCATAGATGGCTTATTTTCTCTGATTATATCTACTATATTGAATAATATGATTGTAATTGTGGCTATATGGGGGTTATTTCATGTCCAGAGGGTTCAAATAATGTTAGTAAACGCTTATTTAGAAGATCGTAAACAGGTTTTCTATGCTGTAACTATGAATATATTCCGTTTTTAAAGAAGGAATCTTGCTTCGTCGAACCAGTTAACCACAATAAACGAGGGATTACTGTACACTAGGTCCCCAATTTACGAACACAATTGGTTCCAGATGACCGTTCTTATGTCGAATTGTTCTTAAGTAGGGGAAAAGGTAATATTACCAATGATATAGGTACTATATGTACGTGTATACATATACATATATGTTTATGTATGTAAATATGAGTTTGGATGCAGTAGTAATATTAAATGACGATAATTAATGAAAAAAACAATAATAAAAGGGATGTAATAATACGTAATTATAAATGTTATTTACCTTTGAAGAGGAGTGGCCGAGCATACGTCGGTTGTGGTGGAGTTGGAGGAGAAGATATTGAAAAAAAGGACAAATCGTCGTCGTTGTTAGACTCTTCTAAAAGAGGTAGTGTTCTGTGGGTGGTGTAGAATTAAGCAGGCCTATTAACTCTTCATAAACTTTAATCACACGTTCTGTCCGGGTTGTGTAATTTAGCTTTCCATTTAGCTTTACACTGTATCTCCCCAGTCTAACTCTTCCTGTGTTGGTCTCATTAGCTCTAAGGCTGCATTAGCAGTGTCACAGTGCCCTCTACTGGTCAAGCATGTACAGTAGCAGTATAAATACTGATTGAGTGACTGACTACAAGGCAAAATAAAATAAAATATAGACCAGTCGGCTTGTGTTCGTATCCGCGAATGTTTGCTAGTCGGGTGTTCGTAAGTTGGGGACCTAGTGTAGATGTAAAAAATGCACAATAGTGCTGCTTGGAGACACACGCACTGTCAAAGACAGGCTTGGACAAACACAGCTCATTTGCATTAAAGCTACAGATGCACAAAACGCTGTTTTCCCAGTTCAAGACGAGATTTTGGACACCATACTTGTAATACTCTGACACTTATTTACAATTGATGGAAAATACTGTCATACAGGACCTTTTAAAACAAAAAAACAATGGTCAACGGTTTTTATTTTGTACCCCTTGACACTTTCAACTCAGTTACCTCCCAGTGATGGCTCAGAAGGGATACAACACACAAAAACACTCCATGAATACTGCAAGAACCTTCTATAATCCTTGTTTGGTACAAGTCTCATCTTTCAGTATATTTACGTGAAATGGTATAATATCAATCTGTCTCCTGAGCTCCAGAGGACGATGAATGACGAGCGCTCTGTGCCATAGTGAGAGAAGGGATTTATTAAAACCAGCGGAGGTCACCTGCAGAGCTAATCACATTTCCACGTGTTTCTATGAGCTCTGCCTGAGAAGGACACAATGGACATAATCTACAGTGTGTGTCTCTGATGCTGCCCCCATTGTGAAAAGATAATAAAGTTATATTATTTTTCACAATGAAAGATCTGTCATGACACTGGAGGAACGTCATGGCAGGTCTCAGTGCCCGGCCCTTTGAAAGCTGCTGATGCCCCCCATCGCGAGCCCCCCCAGGGGTCCACACAGCTTCCAGGGCCCCTCTTCCAAAATATCTCTTTGTCTTCCTAGGGCTTGGTTTATTATCCAGATGGATGACATCTGCATAGTAAACATACCTCCACGTCTCACTTACTCACTATATTGAAATTATGATGGCATTGTGATCAAAATGTTTTAAGACAAGGTTGTTTAGCTTTCTTAGTAAGATAAAAATAAATGGCCTTCAAAGACCAAAAAGAGTTAGCAAAATAGCAGCTAAGATGGCTGTACACAGTTAGTATGAGGCGAAGTATACATCATAGTTATCGTTGACCACATGGTCATTTATTAGCAAGTATGCTGCACAACACAGCAGCAACAGAACTAATGTTGTAATACAGTAACAACAAGTGTTGTTATCTTAAAGCGCATGCAAAGCTAGACAAAGCTGCTGGTTGCTCATGATACTTCAAATGCAGCTACTGCCAACGACATTAGGGGGAAGCGGCTGGGATGAGAATCAGCACCTCCAAGTCCGAGCCCATGGTTCTCGCCCGGGAAAGGCTGGAGTGTCATCTCTGGGCCTCCCTGGGAGGTGTTCAGGGCTCATCTGACCGGTAGGAGGCCTCGGGGACCCGTTGGAGAGATTATGTCTCTCAACTGCCCTGGGAACGCCTCAGGATCCACCGGGAGGAGCTGGACAAAGTCGCCAGGGAGAGGGAAGTCTGGGCTTCACTGCTTAGACTGCTGCCCCCGCGACCCGACCTCGGATAAGCAGAAAAAGATGTATGGATGGCATTAGGAGGTTGCCTACAGCCATAGCTGTTTTCTGACCCCTCACTAATTAGAGACCGCAGCAGTTATTTGCTTTTGTAGGAGACTTTGTGGTTAATTCACCATAGCTCAACTTTAGCCAAGGAGAAAGAAAGTTCAGCTGTCCTGCTCTGAAGCTAATCCACTCAATGAAAGTGCAGGAACTCAACATTTAGACTAACTACAACAACTCTGATGCTAAATCAGTAAATGTCTTTGCGTTGCGCCACAAGGCAAGTTAACAGGTGTTATTTACCAGCCTTGCTGTGGCACAACGCTGTCAGGTTAGCAAAGCTGAGCCCAAGCAGGTGTGTTTCGGTCAGATGTTTGATACCACAGGACAACAGGATGCTCCTAATAAGCAAGTGCAGACAGCAAATAAGCAGATTCACTAATGATAGACTGTGACAGAAAACATTTTGTGCTTTCTCTCAGTGTGTGGGAGAATAAAAAAAATAACAGCCAAATAACAGCCTCCATGATTGTGGCTTGAAGAGAGTAGTAGTCTGTCTTCCTAACTAATGCTTCTTTTTAATCCTATTTGCATTCAAATTACCTTGCCAGGTGGTACACCAATCAGAGGTAAGAATGCCACCTCCCACCTTCCTCACCACCCCTCCCATCCACCTCCTCCTCCTGCCGTCACCTCAGTGTTCCATTTCCAGGTGTTTGTCCTTCTTTCAATGCTCGCTGCCTCACTTTCTCTGCCTTCATTTGATACCGGAAGACTTTTAAGTGTTTCATTTTTAAATTACAGCTCACTGAAAAGGTGAATTGGTTGGGTAGAAGGGTCGACGTTAAGGATTTGACTGTGAGTCACTTTGACTTTCAGGCTGTTTAAGCACGCAGTGTGTCATTGAAGAATAAACAAACAGGAAGTGAGCGCGTCTGAAGGGCAGAGGAAGTCTTGGCAGCTTCATAGTCTTCATCTGCAAGTCGGCACATTGCAGAGCAAACATCCATCAGCATCTGTTTGCCTTTCTCGGTGAGAATGAAGCACTGAAAACACCTTCAGTCACAAAGTGAGCCTCGCCTCGCTTTGTGAAGATTATTGTTTTAGTTCTGAGAGCAACATACACATTCTCTGTTATTTTAAAGATTAGACCCCCAGCTACACACTCACATATGCCTGATAGAACACACTAAAACTACCAAGCAAGTATTTCAAGCAATGTTAAAACCCTAGCACATGGTCACAAACAACCCTGTAACTTTGACACCTGGTGTCTTGCAGCCAAAAACATTCAAAGACATCACAGCCGATATTTGTTGTTTTCGAAAGACATTGAGCATTGTAACCCATCTCTCAAGCTGAATTATTAAGAGACATGCTGTAGTTTTTCTGTAGCGCGCTGGCAAATGCGGATTTGGCAGCAATGTCAATGGGAAACTGGGCTTAGAGGAAATCGTTTGTGATGCTTGAAGATGTTAGACTAAGGTTTGATCCACAGCAATTAAGCTAGATTTCCTTTCCTTCTTTCCATAGAGCAGGGGTCTCAAACTCGTTGCAGCCCCCTACATGATATCAAAGTAAAGTGTAGGTACAGTCTGTATGTCCTGGGGAGATGATGAGAGGAACTTTAGCTTGCTTAAAGGAAGCAGCTTTTGATTCAGGCAAGCAGTATCCATCGCTGAACTCACAATGAGCTTGCCACACAGTAAAAGGAACGCGGGGTGGGGGGATGGCGCTCACTAGACAGAAAACTAACTACAGTGGCGGTACCATCACAAAAATGACAACACAACATGTAACATATAAGTAAACACACATAGGGCAGCTACTACTGCTATGGAGAATAATATACAACAAACACATTAACACTAAGCATGCTGCAACCTCTTGTTTGTTGACAAGTTAGTTGATTGAAACGTGATTCTGGACTGAATGCTTGACGTGACCCATCCTCACCCAGACTCTACCCCCAGCTGAGCTGAATTAGAGGCCCCTGCCACAGATTGAAATGCGCCGACCTTTTGGAAAAATACTGAACCCTACTGTACGAAATACAAAGTCTTAGCTTGTAGAAGAATGTGCGGGGGCTTTTTTATATTCTTTACCTTTTTGCTTATTAAACACATAAAAATAACTATCTGTATAGCATGTATTTATGAAATATTACTAACTTGTGGTGAATAAGATGTCTTTTGTGAATGGTTGTTTATACGTGCCCTGCGATTGGCTGGCGACCAGTCCAGGGTGTACCAGGGATAGGGGATAGGTTCCAGCATACCCGCGACCCTAGTGAGGATAAGCGGCATAGAAAATGGATGGATGGAGTTAACTGAGGGCCAATTTTAAAAAATGAGCTGCGGGCCGTACTTTGAACACTCCTACTTTAAGGCAAAATCGATGAGCTAAACACTAATTATTTGACTTCCAGTCGCTGAACAGGACCAGAACAATATTTGCTGCATTTTTTTACAAAGCCATTGACAATGAGTTTTATTTTGAACACGTCACATTTGCATGGCACTGTCACGCGCCTACAATGACATGTCCATGTTGTCTGTCTCGCTACTTGAATGTGGAGACACAAATATTTCCAAAAAATGTGGGACATCAGATAAGGTAAGTTAGACAAATGTCCACTACATGAACCACAACACTAATAATTTAACAAGCAATAAACATTCCATATAACAGCTGCGGCTAACTACGCACCATGAAATTGTGGACCCACTCAGGCGATGTCAGCTCTCACAAACAGATGGACGACGTGCAAGTGTGTGCGTGTGTGTGCGTGCATGTGTGCGTGTGTGTGTTAGTGATGCTTACTGTATGTGACCTGTGACCGTCCACAGGGGCTCTTCAGATTGAGAACAGCGAGGAGTCAGACCAGGGCAAGTACGAGTGCGTGGCCGTCAACAGCGCTGGGACTCGCTACTCTGCTCCTGCTAACCTTTATGTGCGAGGTAAGACACCCCCTCTTGACCCCGCGTGACCCTGTCTGGAGTTTGCCGCCACATCTAGTCTGTTGATGGACTCGCTGCTTTGTCCATTACGCCTCCATTATCAGACGTGATGTCTCATGGTGGTAATAACACATCTAGATAATGGATTTATTCCAGCATGTAAACAGCGAAATACAGTGGCACCCGCTTGTGTTGACAACTCGTCTATGTCGACCAAATCATCAAGTCCCGCTACACTGTGTTCTTCTTATTACTAAAAAGTGCACGCTTAAGTCGACCGCTAACAGCAGCATAACTGCTGTTAAGTTGCACAGCATTAAAACATGCACACGGTGACTTCCTGTTCATTGCAAAATAAGCATCAAAGCATGGCAGTATTAGTCTGGATTCTACCACAGCAACTACAGTACCTAAATGCACCCATTTGTTTTACTTTTTTTTTTTCCCACCGGTAGAAAGATTTTCACTTGTACGAAAGCTTTGTTGTCATTGTAGTCATATTATATGAAAACAAAAGAATATCAATAAAAAACATGGAGGAAAACGCAAATCAAAAATCCTTTTTTTTACCCATTTTCCTTATGTCTCTGTACAAAGTAAATGTGCAAGAAGTTGTTAGTTTCGGTTTCGGTTATGTCGACAACCACTTATGTGGACATCAGTCAGCCAGTCCGAGGGGTGTTGACATAAACGGGTGCCACTGTATAACTATCTTTATACTGTACTACACACCTCCCAAAAGCAGCACGTAATTACTGTTTAGTGATGCAACACTTTACAAATTCCCATGCAAGAAGTTAGCCACCTGCTAATCGCAATCAACAAAGTTTAATTTAGAAGAAAATTAACTTATGTCTTGCATTGTTATAACCTTTGACCTTCTCAGGTATTGTTTGCTTTTCTTCATCTTTTTCTGTTTGAACCACAAACTCATTCATTACACTACCGAGTGTCATTGACAGCTTATCCCTCAAAGTGTGTGTGTGTGTGTGTTTGTGTGCGTGTGCGTGTGCGTGAGGATAAGCAGATTTTGGCCTGTTTTACTCTTCTCTGTTTCTCCTTGTCTCCTTCCTCCTGCTTCCTTGCTTCCCCTCTGTTGTTGTTGTTGTTGTTGTTGTTTTTGACTCCTTCTGCGTTGCCTTCAACCATCCCCATCACACCCCCACCCCACCCCCACCACAAAAAACACTGCCAACACTCCAACTCTCACCTATCAGATCAGCGAGAAGGTTGGTTTCTTCGCTCGTTCTCCTCCTGAAGTGGAGGCCTGCTGGACTGGAGCCAGGCAGCGTTGGCGGGTCGCCAGGCGCCTCAGGCCCGTCCCGGCCTCCCCCCTCATCTCCCCTCCCCCCCTCTTTCTCTCTCCCAGACCCCGAGCACCCCTGCCTGCACCCTTATGCTTACCCCCATCCTGCTCCTGCTTTGCATGTCACTGCCTGCACAAGCTTTTAGATATACTGTGACATGGGCATCACTTCTTCACATTTAACAACTTATTTAAATTTAATCAGAACTTGTCCCCCCACCCACCGTCTCTTTTCCCTGCATGGCTCCTCCCACTGCATCCTCACCCCACTCAGCATCGCCTGCCCCTCCTTGCATCTCTGCTCTCCCTCTTGCCTCTGCTCTTTGGCTTGTATGCACTCTCACAACGCCTCAGTGTCGCCATGGCAACCTGGGTTGGGGGGGGGCAATCCAGCCCCCAGCCATCCTCACGTGAAACAACATGCTCCACACTGATTTAAAAAGATGTCATGGCATCGTGGTCATCCTCCATGTCCCCACTGCTAACAGTTCAGATGGACTAATGCGCGATGCGGGTTTACCTCCATGCTGGCCAGCATTAGATGATTACATACTCTCAGAGACCACAACATTAGGTACACCTGCACAATCTAATGAGGTCCCATACAACAGCTATGTCGAGCATTGTAAACACTGTTGTGGTTTGCAGTGGTGCACACCTTCACTGCATCATCTGAGAGCTGTTCCTAATATTTTGACCCACTCAGGTAGCTAGATGGGGTGGTCAAAATATTCCAACCAGCTGCCAATGTGATGCAGTACAGTGCAGTTCAGGGTGTCCCTAAAGTGTGGACACAGGCAGAAATGCATCTATTAAAAGTAATATAAATATGTAATATACATTATAAACATAATATAATTTGTGTATGATAATTAATTTTTAAAATGTCTGCATATTTTTTATTCATATTATATATAATGTATATTGGGTATTTTTACAATTACTTAATTTTAATCAAATGACTTAAATAAAATTGATTAATAGAATGTAATTTGATTAAATAAAGTTTTAAATAATGAATTATACAATGCATTGTTTCTTTTACAATTAAAATTTAATTAGATTACATTTTTTATGTATGGATATTCTATGTGTATGGTATGTGTTCAGACTTTGTGGATGCCCTGTACAAGCACAATAATACATTTTAAATTAATACAATCGTCCCTCGCTACATCGCGGTTCAAACATCGCTCCCTCAAACATGTACAGTATTCATAAATGATCGCTGTTTTGTGGGTAAATACAGCACATTAGTAGTAAAAAAAAAATAAAAGCATGCATATTTAAGCAAAATTTACTTATTCTAGCATTTTCAAGCATAAAAAGGGATAAATGAACTGACTAAATGAACTAAAATACATATACAAGGCAGAAGAAGCATTCTAATTGTGAATGTAGTGCTGTATTCTACATTGGACACAAGGGTGTCATTGTAATAATTGTAATTGTTTTGTGATACAGGCATTAGACTTGTCACTAAGGGACACATTTACTGTGACACTGCTCGAGTGGGAGTTTTATTTACAATCCGTATTGTAATGGCAGAAGTACGCTGGAAGTACACTGTCCAGAAAAGAACAAGGAACTGCTAACATGTGAGTCTGTTATCTTATTTATGTCTAATATGCCTTATTTTATCTTGATTTTATCTACTTTATTAGGTAATAAAATTGTAAAGGTGACTATATGGGTGTTATTTCATGTCTCGAGGGCTCTAATAATGTTAAAACCCGTATTTAGAAGATCGTCAACAGGTTTTCTATGCCATAACTACGAAAATATTCATTTTATTAATAAATGAATCCTACTTCATGGAAATTCACTTATTGCAGAAGGTCTGGAGCCAGTTAACTGCAGTAAACGAGGGACGACTGTACCTCTCTGACGGTATCAGTCCAAAATGAGCATTATTAAATTTGTAAAGGCAAAACTTTTGTATTGGACCTCATTAGATTGTGTACCAAATGAAGTGGCCAGCGAGACTAACACTGAGTAAAACTTGCAGTAGATATGGGAGGGCAGTCCATGTGGCTGTGGAAGTGACTCTCGGACCATTTTAGGACGCTGCTGGGTTTTAAGTGGCCCTCGGTGCATTATTTAATACTTTCCCTTTACAGTCAAAACATTTTGTGATGCAGCAGAAATACTGCAAAGAAGGCTGAAAAAAAAAATAAACACAAAGACCCTTGTGGGGGATCTACAGTATTTATCTATCTAACTTCCTGTCAAGCTTCTTAAACGTTACTGCTATCCAGGGGCATGAAACACTCTCACAGTCATGCAATATGAAAACATATATATAACATATACATTATATAAGTGGCTCATTGAGATGCAATGCAGGCTGCTGGCCAGCTGAGGCTCATTGATCCTCTTTAAAGAGCTTTTAAGGATGAGAGCAGGTAACGTTAGCATGCTTGTCATTAGCTCAGGACACACACACATGCCCACACACATGCTTTTTAAAAGGTCTTGTGTTTGAATGTTGCATTTTTAACCTTTAGTCTTTTTTAGGACCAAGAAGCATATTTGCTAACATACATTTAATTGAAACAAAATAGACAACCCAGACCATGTGATTTGTACTAGCCAATCGGCAAAGAAAGCCAATAATAATAATAATAGTAATAATAATGAAAGATTATAATTAAATGTCATTTTAAAAAGGTATTTTGGATTGCAGTATTACTGTAAATATCATGCTAATGATTACACATTTTGCTGAAATTACTACAGTTAAAAAAAATAATAATGTAATGTAAATTATACATTTAAGTAGTTTCCAAAATAGTGTCAACAACATAACATTAATTTACCTTATGAAAACCAAAAGGAAATATTTCATTGGCTCTGACAAAATAGTTTGTCTTCATAGCATAATACTGTATAGTAATGATGTAATGTAATAAATAGAGTATGTGTTGATTTATGCCTGTGTGTGTGTGTGTGTGTGTGTGTGTGTGTGTGTGTGTGTGTGTGTGTGTGTGTGTGTAAATGAAGCTTCTACTGTGCACCTTCTTAAAAAGGATCTTCACTGGACCATCCCATTCACATGACAGTTATTCTACCAAAGGGTATGATTAATGTTGTTTGGACTCAGCCTTTCTCCTCCCACTCGTCATCTTCTCCACCTAAAGTCAACTGAGGTCGTCCCACCTGGCTGCAGGTCATCTTTTCATGACCTTGTGTAGAGATCCCTTGCAAAGAACGAGCGTTGCATGAATCCGCGTGTGGCGTGATGAGGAAGTTGATCGAGGCGTGATGACAATGAAGTAGCTGTTTGGTATGCTCCTCTCCTATTTCCACGTCCCGCTGCCTCGGGAGGTGATGGAAGCACTCATGACGAGCAGCGTACACGACGCCCCCAGGTGAATTGTAATCCCGAGGACACGCCAAGAGGAACTCAGACATTTTCCAGCTGTCCTAGTAATGTCATAAGGCATGATAGGACAGACTAAGTGGTGCACAGTAGAAGCTGGTCTAACATGGTGTCCCGTCATCTTTGTCAGCGTCCTCTCACCCTCCCTCTCTTCGTCCCTGCAGTTCGTCGCGTGCCTCCCCGTTTCTCCATACCCCCTACCCACCACGAGGTGATGCCTGGCGGCAGCGTCAACCTGACCTGCGTGGCGGTGGGCGCACCCATGCCGTATGTCAAGTGGATGAGTGGCGAGGTGGAGCTGACCCCCGAGGAGGAGATGCCCATCGGACGCAACGTCCTGGAGCTGGCCAACATCCGCCAGTCGGCCAACTACACCTGTGTGGCCATCTCCTCGCTGGGCATGATTGAGACCACTGCCCAGATTACGGTGAAAGGTTGGTGTCCAAGCTGGAAGAACGCTTTTATCTTTACAATGTAATGCCTTTCATTCACCGTCTGAGTGTGCAGACACTTTTCATTGTGGACATCATCAAAGTCAGTTCAATAGCTCTTACATGCTTGCATGAACGTCCATTAATTTGTTTTCTATAGCATTTGTCCTCATGAGCATCACTGTTGAGCTGGGACCAATGGCGTGCAGTCAGGGCCAGCAAGGCCTTCTGCGTTGACCTAAACACTTATCAGAAACACTGACCTACATTTACAACTTCAATTCTAGTATTTGTTCCATTAAATCTTATTAATTTATTCCCAGCAATCTATGATCTTCATTTCGTAGCGTGTCTCTTAGCTGCACTGCTTCCAGTACTTGTATGTGTAGCCAATTACTATGCTACCTTGCTCTGAGTTCTTTTTTGAGTTCAATTGTGTTTATTACCTTCTTTCTCAAAGCTGTGGCACTTTTTTTGCAGGCATATTTAATGTTTTTTTCAAAAGCACTCAAATACTCAGTGCGCCTGAACGCCTCATCAGCCATCAGCGCACCTTGCTTGTTAGGAGGATGGAAGAAGGCAGATACAAGTTATTTGTCATTCTGTGTATGTTCTATGAACAAATAACCCACAAACCACAAAAAATATGTCTCCTTTTTGTACACTGTCTCAGTTATCGTATGGCCAAAGAATGTGCCACAAACTAGTCGAGTGGCCAAACAAAAGCATCCACGCATTGGTGATTCAGTTTCTGTGAAGAATAGATAGTGGTTCTTTTACAGTTGGGGCACTACAGACAGATTCCAGCCAGAGAATCTTTTATTATCTGACAATCATTTTTTATTGAAAACCCAATCCTACAAAAACTGGGGTGTATGAAAACTGAGGTTCCACTGTATACGTATTGAAGTGTACTGACAGAAGTATTCCATTTGAGACACAGTCATTGTCTCCAGTTAGCTTAACTTGCATATTTTGGAATATGGGAAGAAGTTGGCGTACCCGGAGAAAACCCACACACATATGAGGAGAACATGCAAAGTCCATGGTCCATACAGATTGCAACCCTCGATCTCCTGTCTTTGAAGCCGACATGCTAACCACCAGCCCACTGTTCGGCCTACTTGCACGACGAGATTATTATTTTTAAGTTTGACGACCATGATGCTGGGTTGTGCTCACAAAAGAAGCCAATTAGCTGGCTTTTGTCATGTTGTTTTCTTTCTCCATGATGACGTGTGCCAGGTTCAGTTTGTCGATCTCCAGCTGAAGTGAGGAGGGCGTTGGATGGATTTACGTGCATGTTTCTAGCATGCAACATAATAATAACATATCTGCACACAAAAAAATGAAGTGATTTTTTTTTTTTTGTGTCCCACAGCCCTGCCCAAGCCACCCACCTCCCTCACTGTGACAGAGACCACCGCCACCAGCATCACCTTGACATGGGACTCTGGCAACCCCGAGCCCGTGTCCTACTATGTGATCCAGTACCGGCCCAAAGTGTCAGAGAATGGTTTCCAGGAAGTGGACGGGGTAGCCACCACCCGCTACAGCATCGGCGGTCTCAGCCCATTTTCCCATTACGAGTTCCGGGTCATGGCGGTCAACAACGTGGGCCGAGGGCTGCCCGGCGGCATTGTGGACACGCGCACGAGTGAGCAGTCGCCCTCGTCACCCCCGCTCCACGTCCAGGCCCGCATGCTAAGCCCTAGCACTATGCTGGTCCAGTGGGAGCCCCCTGAGGAGGCCAATGGGCAGATCCGTGGCTACAGGGTTTACTACAGTGCCGACCAGGAGGCCCCTCTCAGCGCCTGGCAGAAACACAACACTGATGACAGTCAGCTGACCACCATCGCTGACCTGACCCCTGATGTCACCTACAGTGTCAGGGTGCTGGGCTTCACCTCGGTGGGTGATGGACCCCCATCTGATGTCCTGCTCATCAAGACTCAGCAAGGAGGTGAGGACAGTTGTAAGACAAGAACAAACAATTATAGTACAAAAAACCTTCTCAACTTGTTGTGGTGAGCTCATAGAAACATGACAACACATCACAGCTAAAGATGAAAGTTTTCATTTATTGGTGGATAAGTAAGATTTTCTAACCTAAAACAATCCCAAGTAACACCGTGTGGTCTACAGCATCTTAACATTGTCTTAGGAGGTCCCTCAGCTGGAGCCTTTCCGAGCTGACTTAGGATCATCTTCTTCTTCTCGCTCCAGTTCCAGCGCAGCCTTCTGGTTTTGAGGCCGAAGCTGAGTTGGACTCTCGCATCATGCTCTCTTGGCTTTGGCCCGTCCAGGACCCCGTCATTGGTTTGGAGCTGCTCTATTGGGAGGCCAACAATCCAGAGGAAAAGGTAAATTGACTTTTTCTCTGAGGGTCTGTTCCAAGATCAGTTCAGAGGTTGATTGTTGGTGGTTCTTAACATTCGGCAGCACAGCATCACGTTCGAACCGTCTGGATCGTACGCAGTGGATGGTTTGAAACCCGACACAGTCTACATGTTCTCCCTGGCTGCCAGATCTGAGATGGGCTTGGGAGTCTTCACTCATCCCATCGAGGGCAGGACCGTCCAGTCTAGTAAGTACATGCTCATGTTGACACACTAGAATATTCTGGTTAGGGTGTGAGGGCAGTAACTGCTAGCTGGGCTTTAAACACTGTGGACCCCCAAAAAGACACAAAATTGGATAAGAACCAACTTTGAATGCAAGGATTAGACTCTTAACTGGACTCGAACATGGACCTCCCACATCAACGTCTCCACTTCCTCCTCCATCCTTTCAGCATGGAGTGTCTGACACCGGAATGGACCAGCACATATTTTGGAAACGGCTGATCCCACACCCTGCTTTATTCGTTTCCATTAAGGTCCTCAATCAGCTTTTAGTCCTAAACCTGCTTCTTCATCGGACCTCACTGAGCCCATATGGGAGTAATGGAAGTTTCTGGCACTGGCCCGTCTTTGATTGAGCATCGTCCAGCCAGACCTGCCCCCTATGTCGTCCCCTCCAGCTGCTCTCCCGCTACGTTGTGGTGTGCTCATGTGTGTTCATGTGACCTGAATGTGTCTGAAAGTGTGTGACATCATCACTCATGTTTGCTGGTCTCTGGACTGTGAAGACATCTTGGACAAAAAATGTTATGTTTGAACATTAACCTAAACCTTTTGGAGCATGGAAAGAAAAACAGCATCATCTGAAGATCATAGCACTTCTAGTCATCCCTGCTCACAGCCACAGGGGGGCATATTAGCATGGCATGTGGGCGTTGCTATGATAGGCAGTGATGTATTTTACTGTACTTTATATGCTGTAATCACCAGCCTCCAAGTTCCAAAAGTGAATCAAGTGAAATGTCTTCCTACAATGTCCACTCTCAAAGAATGTTGGACGCTTTAGTTTCATGTCCTTGTGAGAGTCCATGTCCTGTGATGTAACGTCTCCACAGTCCAGAGGCTGAGTTTGTCTTTGTCTTCCATTATCCATCCTGCTTTACCCCTCCCTCCCACTTCCTCCCATTAGCCCCTTCAGCCCCTCCCCAGGACGTAAGACTGCTCAGTCCGAGCTCCACTAGCATCCAGGTGAGTTGGACCCCGCCACCTACAGACCGCCACGACGCCGGGATCACAAGCTACTCCCTCTCCTACCGAGCGCCGGCCGGGGAGGACATGCAACGCCACCAGGTATCCGGGATTGGAGCAGACGCCCGCACCTACGTGCTGCACCACCTGGAGAAATGGACTGAGTATATGGTGTGGGTGAGAGCTCACACCGTCATCGGGCCCGGCCCAGAGAGTCCAGTGGTCCGTATCAGAACTCAGGAGGATGGTACGTGGGCAGTGACAGGAAGTAGTCTGGAAACAACAACGAGGAAATATTTGTTATAGTTTGTCTGCTCTAACTAATCAGCAATCATAAGTGTCCAAAATGCAGCCTGGGGGCCATTTGCGTGCACAGCTACTTTTTTATTGGCCTATGGATCATTGTACAACATTGTGGAAATAAAACACAACAGCAAAAATGGAGAAAAAGATTGAAAATGTTGATACTAATAACACTTATCATAATATACTTTGTCACCTATAACACAAAGCTGACAAAGTTTTTCTTTTAAATAGATAGAATAGTTATAACTTTACCAGAATAACATTGTAATATTGTGAGGAAAAGGAACGTCATTTTAGTAGCATGAAGTTGAAATATTAAAAAACGTTATTTAAACATTTTTTAACACTATGGAAACAATTTTTGGGGAAAATGGCGTTGCATAAAAGTTATGTCACGAGAATAAAGGCAAAATATTATGGCACTGAATTCATAATTACAAGAAGAAAATTTACAAGCTTAAATAGTTGGAAAATTAAAAAAAAAAGAAGTACAGAAATTTTAAAAACAGCTGTAATTTTACGAGAATAAAGTCAAAATATTTGTATTCGTATTCTAAGAAGAAAAAAGTTGCATTTTTACGATAATAAATGTGCAATATTATGAGCAAAAATGTTATTTTACTAGCCTATAGTTTTTTTCAAGTTGTAATATGAGAAACAAACAAAACAAAATAAATTTGTAATTTCTGGAAAATTAGGTTGTGGTAATTGTTCTAATATAATGGGAATAAAGTCATAATATTACGAAGAAGAATGTATGAAGATTATTGAAGAAGAAAGTTGAAATATTTGGGAATGCAGTTCATACTAATAATACGCTTTTTCACCTATATCACAAAGCTAACATGCAATTTCCTCTTGAAATATAAATATACTTGTATAACGATTTAGGATAGCTATATGTGTTTGTTTACAAAATACTGTATCAAAGTGGCCCTTGAATCCTTTCATTTTTCATTATGTGGCCCGTCAGTGGAAAAAGTTTGGACACCCCTGTTTTAGGTTCAAATTTAAGCTCCTATCACAAAAATGTGAAAGAGGCACCATGGTAAAAGCAGTAAAAAGTCCATTAAAGCTGTCCAAATGAGCCATCACGTCACTTACAATACACTGTTATGTTGCGCTGCAGTGCCAGGAGCCCCGCCCAGGAAGGTGGAAGCCGACGTCCTCAACTCCACGGCAGTCCGGGTGAGCTGGAAGCCCCCCTTGCCAGTCAAGCAGCACGGGCAGATCCGGGGCTACCAGATCATCTACTCCAGGCTGGAGAAGGGAGAACCTCACGGGCAACCCCTCATCATGGACGTCTCCCTCCCAGAAGCTCAGGTAATCATTTGGGATTTTTTTTCTTCAGACAGGGAGGGGCCTAATGCAAGGCTTCACTACAGTGCAAAATGTTCAACTTCACTTTTTTAGTTGTGAACTACGGAATTAAAGGCAGCATAGAAATGACTTAATGAGTGGTCACAAGAATCATGCACTAAAAAGTCTGAATAAGGTAGATTGTTGCGTAACTGGCTCACAAAAAGTACAACAGTGGAACACATTGAAGTCAGCAGACATCGGCATAAGAGGTTGTCAACATAATCTGCACATTTACTTGTGACTTTGTCCAAAGACATAAGGAGAATGGGCGATAATATAGGATTTTTCACCCTAAGGCAGTTCGCTTTTCTGCATGTGTACATAATTTTATTTAGATTCTTCTGTTTTCCTGTGATGTTTTATACTCTTATTTAACAGAACTGCTGTGATAATTGGATTGTACAGTCATCTCTCATTCATCACGGTTAATTGGTTCCAGACCAGATCGCAATAAGTCAATTTCTGTGAAGTAGGATTCAAGTAATTCAATTAATGAATGAGATATTTTTGTAGTTAGACCATAGAACACCCGTTTATGACCTTCTAAATACAGTTTTTAACATTATTAGAGCCCTGTAGACAAGAAATAACACCCCTATAGTCACCTTTTACACTTGTATAACCCAATATGGTAGACATAATAATAGAAAATAAGCCATTTTAGGCATGAATAAGATAAGAGACTCACACGTTAACATTGGCAGCATACTTCCTGGTGGCTATTGTCTCATCAATGTAACGTTACTGACATCTAGAGACCATTGTAGAATACTACTCTACTGCTGTTGTTTGTTAAGAAGAGACTCACGATGCACTTAAATTGCTTTATTAACAAACATGGAATACATGCAGTGAACATTCACACAGGAGCTGCTGATAAGCGGCATACAAGATGGATGGATGCTTTGTTACTAGACTGTTGTTGTTTCACGCTGCTTCGTGATAAGGATGAATTTAACAATGCTACGACACTTATCCACATAAACAGGCTCATCTTTTATCGAACTGACTCCCTTAGATTTAGATCATTTTATCGGTCGACGGTGTATGCTTAACCGGGCACTTTTTAGTAATAAGAAGAACACAGTGGACCAGGGCTTGAAGAGTTGGACCACATTGACCATGTCACCATGAGCGGGTTCCACTGTACCTCATGTCACAATAAGCTCCATTTCCTGTTATATGGTTATCATCGCTTTTTTTTTTAACCTTGCTTGCCACCACACAAAAAACAGGGACAATTCTAAAATACCAGATTTTTTTAAATCAAAAGAAGCGTTAAATGTACCTAAGTGCTGCATGATGAGTCTCTACCATCCTGTTCAATAGCACACAGGGCATTCTCATGAGTGCTAGACTTTTATAGGACATATGAAATATTGTTGCAACATTTTTTTTCAGAAGGTGTGTTGGATTTTCAGCATTCACACAAATATTAAGTTGTTTGTGTTGAACGTTGCACTACTTAACATAAAGCAAACAGGCAGACACTGAAAGCCTTTCCTAAAGTGGAAAAAGGCAAAAAGCAAATATAGGTGATGTCACACCAAGATGGCAGCTTGCAGTGAAGCAGCACTCACAACTTTCTAGTAGCATGGTCGTGTTGGTGGTCTCAGCTTCAAGTGCCCTCAGGTTTGTTTTGTTCACCTGGAGGAGCGTCTCACCTGATTTGCTTCCCGAGCAGCATTCCTGTCTTATCAGAGCGTGCAGGAGGTCCGATGAAAGCCCGCCCGCATCTCCCTACCCGTCTGTAGCAGCGCCGCACTGTCAGCGTGCCGCCCGCGGGTTGGTCTCCAGGGACCTGTCTCGCAGCCTCAGCCCTGATAAGTTTAGTCCCGCCCCCTGGCAGCAGTGACGCTGATGAGAGGCAACGCACAGATTGCGACTTGACCTTAGCAACACGCACGCGCCAAACGCACGTGCACTTGGAACATGACTCGCTCCCACACTTGCTGTATTGAACGTGAAACGTTCCCTCCATGATGGATGGGAATCCTTGCCACGAGGGGAATTAGTAATGTTGTATGTATGACTGACATGTAGGCCGCCCAATGAATATACAATCAGACCATGAAGGAGTCTTAACTGTTTGGATCTTTGGTGCCAAGTTGACGTTCTGCATGCAGTTGATGGGGCTTAAGTGAACCTTTAATTACTCCTGTGCTGGCGGCTTGTTTGCGTGAGGACACCTCTCAGCACTGATGGCTGCGGAGCGTGACCTGATAAGACACGGCAGCCTGTCTTTGGCACGTCTCTGCTTGCAAAGTTCCAAAAGCAAATTGGTTGTGCGCCTCCACCATCTACCACTCTGGTACCACATCCAGCCCCTTAAAATACAGCAGAAATATCTTAGAAAGTACTCGCAATACAGTAATGTTAAAAACACTATTCATATGGATGAACAATATTAGTCAAAGTGTCGTCATGTCCGCATCACCTCGTCAAAGTACACTGGTGATCTTGAACAGCTGCACTCGAGTTGTTTTCAGCGCGCCACCATCAGTCACGCCTCAGCTGTCTTATCTGTTTGTCAGTCCGTTCCCATCAGAACCGCTCAGGCTAGGCCAAGATCCACATGGATGCCATTGTAGAAGATCCAATTTCTTCTACGATGCGTGAGTTGCTGGTAGGTCCACATGTGCAGAGGACAAGCTGGCATGTCCAAACAACATGTTGACATGGAGGATGCTGCAATATCGTGAGAATAGTAGTCGAACGAAAGCACACCACAACCTGCAGCACATCGTCATGGCAACACGCCAACACAACATCACCGCTGCGGGGCTTGCAAGCTGTTGTATGTTTTTGGCGAATGTGACCAAAAAGTGGACTGAATTAATGTTCTTACGCTCATTGGGAAAAAATGTTTTTGTCCACCTCGGGAAAGCTGCATCCTTCATCATCCAACTTTTTCCACCAGTAGGGAAATGGTATCATGTTGCCTGTTTACTTTCACTTTGAAAGCATCGGCCTTCCTGCGCCAAAAGTGCTTTCAAAAGAGAAATAAAGTGACAATACAATGGCAAAATCACAGTGAACATTATTGATCATAAGTCTGGTTTTACTTGACCGATTTTCACCATTTAAAACTGCACATTTTTTGGAATTTTGCCCATCATCCACAATCCTTATGTGAGACTTGAACACACGTCTTCCTCTTTTCTGTACGTTCTAAATATATAAAAACAGATCAAAGAGACAGCTCATTACTGCACGTAATGGGACAAACCCATGCTGCCTACAAAGACTGCTATTAAAACACCACCAAAAACTTACAACAAGGTTTTATGGTTTTATATACATGCTATGACCGTGCAGTAACAGGTACATTCATGATAACAAATAATACTTACAGTATTTTACCTTATTTTGGTCCTTTTAAGCATTACTGGAAGTTTGAGTTCACATAGCAACACAGAAAAGAACGCCTACACCTAGCATTAACTTTTAGAAATTCAAAAGCAAAAACACAGCAGCAGCAGAAGCAGCAGCTCCAATATGTAGCGTTACCTACCATGAGACATTGTGAGCGTGGCGCTGACGGACTGCGGACGAGTGTGTGGTGAGGCTGGTCGCTAGCCGGCTAGTAGCTAGCAGTTGTGGTGTGGCAAGGTGTCAATATGCCAGTAACATAGTTCGATCTGCGCAATCATGTTAATAGTCATAATAATAACAACAATGTTGCTGTAGCTTGGTTAATATGCACATCACATTATATGTAAATGGAGGTGTTGTTGGCGCTTTTTGGAGTTTTTTTCAGAAGGCTTTATAGGCGGAATAAGTGTTTCCCATTATGTGCATTCTTACCCAACTCTTTTTAGCTATTTTTATATCTTTAAAACACACAGAAAAGAGATGTATGTGTTCATGTCTCACATAAGGATTGTGGATGATGTGCAAAATTTAAAAAAAAAAGTGCAGTTTTCCTTTAAAGACACGTATACAGTTTTCATCATGTTGCGGCACCTATGAAGCGACATCTGCATTTTCCGTATCCGCGAGGTCACAGACTCCTTAGAGTTCATCTTTGTAATATGACAACTTTTTTGTGTATCACAAAGTGACTCCTGACCTTTTCTTTGACTTTTGGTGATTGATTGTGGGAACTGGGTACCATGTTCACCTCTATAAGATCTAAATCTACAATGTATTGGCTCCATTGACACAAAAATATGTGGTGGCTCTTGCGCACACACATACACACACAGGTTACCGTCATTAACGTGCACCTTGACCTCCACTCATAGTTGTCTCTACATTGTGGTTGTTGTTTTCATCAGTGGCGAGACCAGGACTTGATGGACTATGTGAGTAGCAGCCGCATGCGCCACTAACGTGTACGGCGTTCTAAAGTGTGCTTTCTGTTCTAACATGGTGTGCGTGCTGATTGTAACAACTTCAACTGTAAAAAACACTTTTGTCTGATCCTTGTGTGGGTGTGTGAAATTGAAGAAAACAAACATATCCAATATTCACATGTCATTTTAACACGCTTTGCTGTAATTACATGTCATCATTATTAGCAGCAGCACACAAACATGAGATGTTATTATCCTGCATGTGGACAAGTCTCGAGCTGTCTCCTCATCCACACACAGCCCGCCCCCCCACATACACACACACACACACACACACCCCTCCCCCCCGCAGCCACGTTCCATTTACTCATACATTTTTAATCTGCTTTTACAAAACGAAAACAAGAGTGGGGAAGTCCAATCTAAGCTCCTCGCTCAATTAGCATTCGTCCATTTTCTGTACCTGAAGCTAACAAACGTGTTTGTGTAAACACTGAAGACAGATAACACACACGTAAAAGGTGGCTTCACTTTCATTCACATGCTGAGACAAGAAAGACGAGGCAAAGCTTTCTCGTCCCTCCGAATGGCAGTGAAAGTAAGACCTGTGGATTAAAAACACGATGACTTCAGACGCTTCATGTGCGCTTTCATCTTTCAACCTCAGGTGCCACCTGCCCCCCCGCCGCCCCAATCCTCGCACAGGAGACGACAAGGCGGATAGCGTCAGCGAGCGTCTGTTTTCAAATTAGAACATTTGAAACATCCGGAGACACTTTTATCACTGTCAGCCGTAAAATCATAATTAAAGCTTCTGGCGGCATGTTGCTAACTTGTGTGTTCATATCTAAGCTGAAGCAACACACACACACACACACGCACACACACAACTACATGTTTCACATGCAACAGGTCCTGAACATCAACATTGTGTCAAAGCAATGCCCGTAGGAAAAGACGTTTTCCTGTCTTTTCCCCAAATGACTTTCTTCAGGCTGCTGATTCACTACAACGGCTTTACATGGACGTCACTAGGTTTTTTTTAGGGTGGCTTGAGCCCCTGCAAAACTTCCTGAGCCCCTCTCTAATTATAGCTTATAATAAAATGAGTTGAGGCATGCACATGCCACAAACCAGCAGGTAATAAATAGTACAAATTGTTATTATTTGATTTAAATGATCGTCAGCAACATTCCTCCTGCCAAGTTACACCAGGGGTATCCAAACATCTTATATATATATAAACATATTTATAGTTTTCTATGTTAATTGTATTTATAAGAATGTTACCCCCAAAACACGAGCTGTGCCACAAAGGCCCCTGGGCCACACTTTGGACATACCTGATCTAGAGTGACTTCTACGTCCAAAATGTGACCAAATATGATATTATTTAAGTTTAGTCTTTATTTATTATTATTTATTAGTGTTATTTGTAATGACATTTGAACCTGTTGGCGTTATTTTTCTGGGTTTTTTTTTTTTGCATTTTGCTAATTTTTTTGTAGTTTACTTGTTTAATTGTAATTTTAGAACGTACTGCGAGCCAGTAAAAAAACAAGCTGCGGGGTGCAAATGGAGCCCCCTTTAATTTCCTTTAACTGCCTGTGGATTCTACCACACCAGGCAGGAGTTGCATGTCATTGTTTTTCTGTTAAGTAAAGGTAAAGCTCCTGAAGTTAGCACTGGGGTTTTTTTTTGTTTTTTTTTTGTTTTTTGCCATCACAGGATGTTTGCATGAATCACCAACTTCACGCACATCATTAAAAAATAATGAAATAATCAAGTCACTTACACACATACACAGTACACATATAGCTGAATAATAAACAATAAATATAGCAACTCCTGATCAATCCATGCCAATTTCAGACTTAAAATAATGTACCAATTTAAGCCCCACCCATTTCCAGTTAAATGTCCCCACTTCCGGTTTATGCCCCGCCCACTCCGAGTAGAGCTACTGATACATATAATTTAGATGGGTGAACAGATACAGATACAGATACAGATACAGATAGTGCTGTGCTCGCTCATCCCTATTAATTAGCATCTAATTGTTGATATATGAAAGTCTAAATTCATGTTGATGTTGTGTTAATATAATGTAATGTTTACTTACGGTCAAATGCTGGTGTCATGAAAAATTTCCAGTGGACATTCTGACACACACCCCTTCGGGTGAAGCCCCCCCAGTCTTTCAATCACAGTGATGTCCGCGCCACATGTTGGTGTAGCATATCTGCTGATGTCACCTTTCACCTCTCTCTGCGACCTCCCAACAGGAGGCGGTCCTGACGGGACTGCTGCCGGAGACCAGCTACTCAGTGACGGTGGCGGCATATACCACCAAGGGGGATGGCGCTCGCAGCAAGGCCAGGGTGGTCACTACTTCAGGCGCAGGTTTGATGTTGTACTTGTTATCATCCATCGCCACAGTGTTGCCATGGAAACGCATAAATTGGTTAGATCAAATTTGAGCAAAACACTGAGGTAATTCAGGACACAAAATTATGTCACTTGGGAGAGCTTCCCTCTTCACTTCTCCTGCACAAATTGACATGTTACCTAACTGACTGGTGATTAGTGGGGAAGGGAAGTAGAATGTAGAATCCAATTTATTCCCCCAAAACTCTGGAATGTAATGCAGTGTAAATAAATGTGCTTTGCAGTACCTGGCAAGCCCACCATGATGATCAGCACCACCATTGGCAACACAGCGCTGATCCAGTGGCAGCCCCCCAAAGAGATGGTGGGGGAGCACGTGGGCTACCAACTGCAGTACAAGAGAGCCGAGGAGGACGTCTTCACCGTTAGAGACTTCCGCAAGACCGACGATCACTTCACAGTCACCGGCCTCCACAAGGGGGCGACCTACGTCTTCAAACTTTGCGCTAAAAACCGCGCCGGCAATGGTGAGGAGTACGCGAAGGAGGTCAGCACCCCGGAGGACGTCCCCGGCAGCTACCCTCTGAACTTGAGTGTGGTCGGCCTGACTGCCACCACCACTGAGCTGTCCTGGGACCCGCCCCCTCTTGCGGACCGCAACGGGAAGATCATCAAGTATGTGGTGGTCTACCGAGACATCAACAGCCAGAACAACAGCTCCAACGCGACCGCCGACACACGCATGACCATCCAAGGCTTGCGGCCTGACACCACCTATGACATCAGAGTGCAAGCCTTCACCAGTAAAGGTGGCGGGCCCATCAGCCCCAGCATCCAGAGCAGGACCATGTCTACTTCCATGCCAGGTAAGCTCACTTTCATTTATTATTCTTCTTCTCTCACAAACAGCAGCTTCCTTTTTCATCCCCCACTGCCGCCTGGACCGGCGCCATCCCGTAGTGTCTGATCCAAGCCAAGAGTTCTTTCCAGGGAAAAGATTAAGTGTGCAGCTTTTTGTGAGGCACTAGAGCGGCGCGGGCGTGTATTATGGCTTCTCACCGTGCAAGCTTTAGAAAAACACTTTACTGCTAACAGAACTTTTACTTGTGACATGTCTGCCTTTCATTGCTTCGTTTGCCATCCGATCTACACTTTGGTGATGGCAGCCTTCGCCAAACATAGGACCAGGACACACAGGTGGTCCTAAATAAGTGGTCCATTTTGTAAAATGCTTGAAGTTCTTGTAGAAAGAGCAAGATGTGTCTAGTGTGGGCGGGGGGATCCATACAGACGTTGAAGGGTTTCCCGGCCGCTTTGATATGTTTAATCCAATTTTGGTCAACATATACTGTACAACATTAACAATAGTGAATAGAGTATCACTTGCAGATGAGCTAAAAGCCTGAACTGTCAGCTCATTGTCCAGTTCAGCTCTTTAAGGCGCCAGGGAGTGTGGTTTACGTACTCTCACAGCCATTCCTGCTGGCATCCATTCCACTCACCCCCCTAAACCGCACTCTCATCTGGGTCACAGCACCAATGCAACCAGACTGGTCCGCCCCTGCACACGCCTGGGGATTGAACCAGGGTCCTCAGATGAGCAGTGCTAGCCAATGTGATAAAAGCCCAAGATATCAATTTCGTGTCCATCACAGCAATTTCAGGCATCATGTGCATCAGGTCTTAGGTTTACTTGCACAGCCATGCCTGCTGGCATTCCTTACACATGCTAACTTTTACCTAGCAGGGAGGGGCGTATCAAACACACGTATACACATGCACTCAGGCACACAGGCACAGATTACATTTTTTTTAACAATATCTTTATTAATTTTTTTACTAGTTTTTTGAAGTAAAAATAATCTATCTATAGAGTTATGGATACTACGTTCATTTTTTCAGGAATAGTCCTGGCCTGCAGGAGTCCAAAGTCAATCAAGGTTGATTTATTTAAACAAACCACAAAATCTTTTGGGTAGATCCCAAATACAAAAAGTTTTGCTTGGTGAGGTACATTGATTGGTGAGGTACATTGATTGCAACGATTTTGGACATGGTCTGGCCCACTTCCCTCCAATATGTTTGTAATGTAGGACATTCGCAAACACAGTGAATTAGGGTTCCTCGTTCTTCTACACATTTAATACAGGTACTGGGATATTCGGAGACCAGCTGTTCAACTTTACAGGTGTTATATAAGTCCTCATCAACCACTTTTATTGTAGTAACCTCATTTTTGTATTAATCGTTTGTTTTGGGGCTTTGAGACATGCTGTGTTCCAATCTTCCTCTGATATACTCTCCTCAAAGTCAGAGTTCCACACTTCTAACTTGTCAGTAGAGGACTCCTCAGCATAAGATACCAAAGCTGAATAAAACAAAGAGATTTGACCCTTTCCATTAAGATGCGAAATTGTAAGATGTTCCAAATGCGAAAGATTGGGTTCTAAGTTATTATATCTGTATTTTGAAGACATAAAATGTCTGAGCTGCAAGTATTTAAAGAAGTGTTTCTTTGGGATTTAGTATTCCCAAGTAAGCTCTTCAAATGCAAGTAATGTATTGTTCATGAACAAATCACCAACTCTCCTAACACCCTTTTCTGCCCAAATTTTAAAGCCTCCATCATCCCTTCCTGCTGTAAAATTGAAATTCTTCCTTATTTAAAAACAATGTAGAGCATTTTGTATTGTTAATATTGTACCCAATCCAATCCAATCCACTTTATTTATATAGCACATTTTATAAACACTGTTTCCAAAGTGCTGCACAGACTAGCAAAACCATAAATAATAAGTAAATAAAGGAATGTAAATGTAAATAATAAGTAAAAATTACGACAATAAAAACTAAAAGATCAAATAGAAACAAAGAAACGTACAACAGTAAAATATTTAAAACAAGAAATATACAATAAAAGCCAAAAGTCCAAGAAGTAGGTAAAAAATAAATAAGTAAATTTAATTTAAAAACTAAAATAAATAGAACCAATAAAAACTAAATAAATAATAAAAGACATAGAGGACCACACGACTCACGCCGAGTTAAAAGCCAGAGAATAAAAGTGGGTTTTAAGACGAGACTTAAAGCTTTCAATTGTGGGGGCCGTTTTTACATGAGGGGGGAGAGTGTTCCACAGGTTTGGGCCGACTACAGAAAAGGCCCGGTCTCCAGAGAAGAGAATTGTCCAAATGTATTTAACCAAATTTGGAATACTAACAGATTCAAATGTTAAAATCCATCCAGCTGACGTGACCCAGGCAGAACAAATATGGCCATGTTAGCAATTTACAGTGGCAGATAAACCCGGACTCTGGCCAAGTAACGAAAACACAGGTGTGCAAGTCCAGATGCTTATGGAGTGATTGTGGAGACGGCCAATCACACATTAACAAAAAACAGCAGAGCCAATCAATATGAGTGGTCTAAAAGGAAACAGGCTTGTGTGGCCGTTTTCTGCTTGGTCCTAGTGCCTGACCTGTTACTATAGTAACATTGTTTCCGACGGTAAAAACTGCAGGGGACCAAAACCGCCTTTTGAAAAAGTGCCTCGTCATCCCCCAAATTACGTCCGTGTCAGACACTGTGGTTCAGAGTTTTTCTTCTTCTTTGTCACAGATGCTAGCTAGTGTGGCTGTGTGAAAGTTTGTTGGTAAACCTCGCCCCCTGATGCCTTTCAAAGCTGCGCTGGACAGCAAGTTGACAGCTTGGCCTTTTAACTCGTTGGCTAGCGCTGCTCATCTCTCAATCAGTGAGGGTCTGTGGACACGGGTTTGAACCCTGGCCAGGGCGCAGGGCTGAACAGAATAGTGATACTTGTACTAGATCATATTAGTATCCTTTCATTCTTTTGACTTCTAAAATAAATGAAAAACAGCTCATAATCACTTGGATGTTCCCTCAGTGTTCACCAAGAACTTTGGCGTGAAGGCGGTGATGAAAACGTCTGTCCTGCTGACGTGGGATGTTCCAGAAACCTTCGAGTCCGAGGTGCCCCTCAAGGTACGTTCCGTGACCCAAGCAGAAAGACTCATGTGGTGTCAGCAGGTGTAGCGGTGATGGTGTCTTCCCTGCTAGATCCTCTACAACCAGCAGAGCGTGGAGGTGCCAGGACACCAGAGGAGGAAGCTGATCACGCAACTGCAGCCAGACACGCATTACTCCTTTGTGCTCATGAGCCGCGGGAACAGCGCCGGAGGACTCCAGCAGCAAGTGTCCATCCGGACCTCGCCGGACCTGCTCAAGACTAAACCATCTGAGTATCAGCAGGATGTGGAGGAGGGCGGGAAAGTGAGCGTGCGGCTGCCGAGGGTCCCGCCCGGAACGCCGGTCAGGTCTGTGCTTCCTGGTTTTGATCTAAGTAGTCAATTATTTTTATGCGCTGTTCCTGAATGGGAATTTATGTGGTGTAGGTACTTCTACATTGTGGTGGTCCCTTTGACCCCCACTTCGCTGATGTGGGAGAACCCTGACGACATGGACCTTCATGAGGTTAGTGCATACATGCTGTAGGTCAGTGTTTATCAAACCATTGCACATATTTTACATAAGCAAAATCACTTTCAAATTACTTATTCAACATAAACAGATAGATGCACAGGTTAATTATGTACCTTCTGGCATCTACATAGTGGAAGAGGGTTGAATTGTTCTGCCTGTCACGATTTGTCGCTGGCATAAATGATAAATGGTGATAAACAAAAAAAAATATCTGCAGTGAATAAATAAAACGTTTCGGGCCAATTTAGTGAATGTGGATAATTTCCCGATGATCTCTAATCATCTGTAGTATGCCGCGGCACAGTGGTTGGGAATCGTTGTAGTTGGATAGCGATAGCGCTGACGTGATAGCACATGGAAAGAATGAAAACTTCTGTGATGAAGTCTTTACCTTCTACCTTCTTGTGGAATGAATTCACCCCTTTGTTGTGTTTTGTTCTAATCTGGTAGCTGCTGGACGCTGAAGGCGGTGCGCAGAGGAAGAGGAGGCAAAGCGCGGACTTTCTGCAGCCTTACATCGCTGCCAAGCTGGACTCCTTGCCTGAGGTCTTCACGCTGGGAGACGAGCACCAATACTACGGCTTTCACAACAAACCGTTGCCGGGGCAACAGCAGTACCGCTGCTTCGTCCTGGCCGAGCTGGTGGACCACGAGTCTGTAAGTTAACCCTATACAGCAGAATGAATGAAACTGTGTACCAATTGGCGTCTTCCGAGTCAGTCCTTAAACGTTAAATGGAGCGTCTGGAACAGCGGTCTCTAATAGTAACTCGTGATCTACTAGTAGCTCTACACCTGATTTTGAATAGCTGCAAAGGGGCCAAGAGTATTTGCTTCACCTCTAAGTATATAACTTTTTAATTCATCTCTTATAGTAATGATATTTGGAGACCCCTCATCTACATGATTTCCAGGTTGGGCGATGTCACCATTCTAGGTGGCTACATGTTAGCATGACTAACAAAACTCAGATAGGTCCCATGAAGTTCATATAGGTGTTCAAATAATTAAAAACACAATACTTACATACAGGTGCAGCTCATAAATTAGAACAGGGGTTCTCAAAACGGGTTCTGGGGACTCCAAAGGGTCGTCGAGGCATAGGATGGGGGTTGGCGAAGTTTTTTTTTTGCAATAAGTGAATTAAGTTATGGCCATAACTCACCGCTTCCACTTGTTCTAGGAAACTCCCTAATTTTGCCCTTTTTTCCTCTCCTATTTAAGTAGTTTCCAGTAAATTTCACGTATTTTAATATTCAGCAAAAAAAATTTAAAAAAATAAAATCCTCTTGTGTACTGCGGGTGTCAATGGTGATGGTATCGTTGTTCCAAACATGTCAAAATTTTAGTGATAAAGTAAGGGAAATTATCCCGAAAATTTCTACCAGCATTAATTTCTTAATAATAAAATAATTCTAATAAAAATATCTAATTCAGTACGGTATCTCATAAAAGGTGAAAACTTGTCAATTAAAGACTTGTAAACTACTGATTCCATCAGCAAATGAAAAGCAAAAAACTTCCTGAGCCTTTTATTGGTCTCTTCGTCCTAACTCCTAAAATCAAATATACACTCCTGATCAAAATAAGACCAGATGAAAAAAAGTTCTTTGCCAGGTGGGCATTGTGAACTGCAGTGTTGTTCTGTTGAAAAAGCCAGTCATTACCACACAGACGAGGGCCTTCAGTCATGAGGTGACCCCTGCAACATCTCCACATAGCCAACTGCCGTTTGACACCCCCGTACAACCTGAAGCTTCATTGTTTCATTGAAGGAAAAAGCACCTCAGATCATGATGGCTCCCCATCCACTGTGCCGTGTGGAAAACATCTCAGGTGGGATCGCCTGTCATGCCAGTAATGTTGGATGCCATCAGGACCGTCAAAGTTCTATTTTTTTCTCATCAGAGAATAAAACTTTCTTGCACCTTTCAATGTCCCATGTTTGATTTTCGTTGCAAATTCCAAATGGGCAATTTTGTGGCACTGAAGGAGGCCTTTGAAGACCTTTTTTGGTCTTAACAGCCTTGTCTTGCAGATGTCATCTGATGGTAATTGGACTGCACTCGGCACAAGTAACAACCATAATTTGGGCCGAGGGTAGTCCCGTGTCTTGACAAGGCCAGTGACATTTTTTTGGGGTCTTCCACTTGACTTTTTTGTTCCATAACCCTCAGGATCTCTGAAGAAGTTTCAAATGACTGTCTTACTGTGTCCAACCTCAGCAGCAATGGCGCACTGTGGGAGGTCTTGCTTATGCAGCTCATCAATACGACCACGATCAAAGAGAGAAAGCTTTTTTGCCTTTACCATCAAGAGATCATGACAGTGTGACTACCTGACACAAAATGACATTGAATCCACATTTTTGCCAAGATTTTGGCGTTTAAAGGGGTCTGCTGATGAACAGCCTATTTCACTTTAATGCTCGTTAGCAATAAATTGCTTACTCAAAACATTTTTTGTGCCACTCCCAATTCTTCTTTTTGCATTTTGCAGTTCTACTTAGAACCTCCTAAGATCCAACTGTGCAAAATGTAAATTCTTGCTATTTTTCCACTGGTATTAAAATTTTATCAGGAGTGTATTTTGTTCGATATTTAGATTTATTGGGATGCAACCTAGTGGGTTGGAGACAGTTTTGTAGTAAGGTTGCCCTGTTGTGTTGAAATGGCTGGTTTTGTTACCTTCTACAAGCTCTAGTAAGTTGTATTGAAAGTTCTATTGAAGTTGTATTTTGGTGAACAGTTGCTCATCGTATATCTGCCTCTTGGGGCAACATATTAAAAACATTGATATTGTGCATATGGATGGGTACCGAAAATTGAACTGTTTTAGGCACTGACCGAATTTTGTTGGTAGCACCGACCACTTATTCATGTGAAATCATGTTTTGTATCAGAGTGTCATGGCGCCAATCTTAACACCATTCAATTCACAAGAGAAGAAGACAAAGCCAGAGGGAGGGGGCAATGTTTACACCAGCAAGGAAACAAATTAAAGCTACGGAAGCTGAAATATGTCATATATGTATAGGGATACAATGAAACCTAGTACGTGTGTAATAAAGGTCAGTGTTTTGGAAGAAGACACTTTTAATACGAGACATGACACCTGGATGCCATATTTTAACCAAATCAAACCACCAAAACATAATTTTTGTGTTCACACATGAATTAAAGTAAGTTGGTACAATAATATATCGGTAGATAGTATTACTAGCCAACATCTATAGTCAGTTTAGTACTTGACTTAGTAAAGTAAACCTGGAATGTCCATATACAGTACGGAAATTTAGATGTCATTGACATGTAATCCAGCAATTAAAAATCATTCACTACACAGCAGACAGTTTGTATCGTGAAGTTAATCTACTCCAGTGATGATTTCTTTCTATGCCTCTCAGGGGCGCCACAACCATATGAACCAAAGCAGATGTCATTTAAACGCACATTAAAACATTAAACAACACGAAAGAGCTGAAGAAAGTTCTACTATCCATTGGATGGGCTAGCCAATGGCTTTGACAAGGAAAGCTCCTCAGCTAATTGGAATAGCATGTAGCTTCGTTGTCTTCTACACAAGCCCACAATCGCCCCCTAGCGTTGGTAGTAGACAAGTTCACGGCAAAGAAGTTTGCTTCACTTTCATTTGGAGTTTCTATTACAGTACTTCAGTTTGTACAATATTATACCTTATTTGTTTTTACTCCATCCTCTTTTGCTCATTTGTTTTAAACTTACTCCATGGACTTCCATAACACAATTTTTCCAGAGGGGAAAGGAAAGGAATTGAAGTACGAAAAGATGGGTTTTAGGCATCGTTAAGGCTTTTCATGTTGAAAAAATTTCTTAAACAACTGTGATGTTACAAAATTTTACAAAAAAAAGACAGTAATTTCCTCATATTCTTTATTTATTACGAGAGGTGAAGAGGAAAGGAACAAAATACATCCTCATTCTTATACAGTAAATAAGTCCATCACAACAAGCGCAGGGAGTTTATTTGAATTTGTATTGAGATATTGGGAAGCAGCTCAACTTTCATGTCTGACTTGATGAAGCTTGGCCTGCTGTCTATGCAGCAGTGCGGCGTGCATGTCATGATGCTCTTCAATAAGTCATAAATGGACAGCGGGAGGAGAGTTGAGGCGGCGTGGATGGCTTTTTAATGTTTTAAGGCTGCATGATTGGTCTTTTGATGTACAGTACTTGTCTACATGCTTGTTTTTCCTTCCTAAAGTGAGCAGAGTTTGTGCTATGAGTTTGCTATGAGCGCAGCACAACTCATTGTGCAGGTGTGACTAATGTTGTGGCCAGCGAGTGAGAGTGGATGCAACATGGCTCCTGTTTTCTCTGCCTCCTCTAATTACCGATGTTGAACTCATTAAAGACGGCGCCGCACAGCCAGGATTAAGTAAATGACACGTTGCTGCTAGAACCCTCATCACGTTTCTCTGGGGAGAGCTTTTTACTGGCGCTGCAAAGCTGGAGCGCACACGGCCGTGAAGAAAGAGAAGCAATAAAAGTTTGAAGCAGTGCAGTAAAACAAGATGACAAAATAGGAAGAAAGCAAAAGGTCACCTGACCAGAGGGATGACTGATGGAGGAAGGCGGGATGAGGCCAGGGTGTGCTTCCTCTGGAAGATGAGTGGATCGATGAGAGATTGGACTGGAGTCCTTAGTTGTCCCTCAATCTTCATTCTTCATTTTAGCCAGACATTTCAGACAATTATAAGCTTCCAACTTTGTGGGAACACTTTATTTGTGTTCCTAATGCACAATACAAGCTCCATAAAGGCATGCTTGGATGTGAGGAAGATACTGTACGTACATTTAGACACAAAATTAGACATAAGGTTCATATTGTCTCATAGAATAAAGTAAACAGCAGTAGACAACAACAACACATTACAATAACAACATGACAGAGATTGGGACACTCATTTCTTTTTAGTAATGTATGCCAATTTCAGCAATATCAAGCAATGTATTTCATTCAATGATCGTTATTAATATGGTCTTGCTTAACCTATACCCAGCATTTATTTATGAATTATTTTGTATTTGATTTTTTTACTCCAGTATTTACTCATACATTCATTAATATTTAATCTATTTATTATTAACTTATTTAATCTTATATTTTACAAAATCATTTTTGTTTGTTTTTTTATATTTAGTTTTTTTTATTATTATCTTTGTCTTTAAGTTTCAAATTTTATTTTAACAGTGCACAGCTACATTTTCTCACCTTTTTTATTACTGGTATTTGCTTATTTTATTTTGTTCTTTTCTTTCCTTCCTCACTGCTTAAGATAAATGTTGCATATTATCTTCTTTTGATTAATTAACTTTCTTTTAATTATTTTTATTTAATTAAGTGAACAAACTTTTTACTGACAAAATGTAAAAACGTGACTAATTATAAGTTTGAGCATATAAAAGATACAGTGTGAGTGAATTACAGTAATAGTAATAGACGTGAAGAACGGGGTAGATTAAATAAGCTCAGCAGACAGGTTGAATTGTGCAAATGTAAGCATGTCTGAAACAAATGAACCTTGTCGTATTTCCTGTCACCTTGATCGTTAGTGTGCTGTTCTTTGCAGCAGAGGACATTTGCAGCCAGTCCTTTCTCTGAGCCCATCCTGGTGAAGCTCCACAGCGGGATGGCAAGACACTCCGAGGACCCGGAGATGCTGTGGGTGATGGGTCCAGTGCTGGCCGTCATCCTCATCATCATCATTGTCATCGCTATCCTCCTCTTCAAGAGGTCAGTGTGGCGGATGAAGACGTACATCTAGCTGCGACATTTTACATTAACACCCTGAACTCATCAGTGAGGATTGTCTTCTAACAATGAAATGCTAACTTCCTTAGCGTTAGCAACAAGATCAGCTGTCATGTTTTCTGTGAACAAATGTGACATGTGAGGGCAGACAGGCTGTGTTTGTGTGGCTTGGAGGCACCATGCCTTCATAGTGGTCATCCTCAGATCAGACAGAACACAACGACAACACGCATGATGCCATCTTGGACGAGCCCGGCCGGGGGCCACCGAGGTCCCGGCTGACATATGGGAGGAGAGGCCCTGTGGCCTCAGGGCCCCCGTGGGTTCTTCTCCTTCTTCCAGGCCAACAGTTGGCTCGGTCTCCCTGCGCGGGGCTTCAAACATCTGGAGCGCTGAGATCGAGTCCATATGGCTTCTGTTCTGCTCCGCTGTCTTTTGTCATCCCTTCTGGTCCCCTCGCTCACTACCCATACAAATCAGTTAACATGTCGGCGAGCAACAAGCCAACCTCAACACACTCAGGAATCAAACAGCGTACTTAAAAAATATTAGGGATGCTCCGATCAGGGTTTTATGCTGCCGATTCCGATCAGCCATGAGTGAGATCGGCAGATACCAATACCAATACTGATCACATGCATTAACTGTACATTTTCCAATTTATTTATGATGAGTGGTATTGACCAGGTCCGGCGTTAGACACTTCCAAGGGCCCCTGGAAAATAGGTAGTTATTAAAAAATTAACGTTTGGGCGTATTTTGATTTTTGATTTTTTGCCTTTATTTGTGTGAAACGATTTTTGCACTATTTGACACAAACCCAAATTTAATTCGATGCATGTTCTGGAGTAATACAAATACATGGGAAATAAAATACATGGGAATGAAATAATACAAATAAATATATATTAAATGAAAAAAACTGTCCTGCTTAACTTAAAACAGAACAAATTCAATATCTAGGTTGCAGGGGTCTCCAACTTTCATCACTATTAGAGATGATTTTGTTTATGACTAGCAAAATTTAAATTGTACACGAGGGTACTTTATTTACCAAGCAGATCTCCACTCAAACAGCGTGGCCATCGACATTATGCCATTATACAAAGGCATTAAGTTTGAATTCAACAGTTATAATAAAAAGCTACTTGAAGTTGAAGCAAATATTCTTTGATCCTTTGGTGAGTGACTCAAAATCAGCTGGCGAGATAGGAGACCCTTGTGATGGTATCACCATCATAAGGCTGTTTATGTTTTTTAAACAACCACACACAAATAGTGTTTTGAGGACAAGACATAATTAGCACAATGACAACAAGAGAGCAAAATTGTTCAGTGACACTTGAAAAAGTTAGTACGTACCCCAAGAACTTAATATCCACTTGTAGCTTCCCATAGGACAAAAACTTGCTCCGAACTAACCACATTGCTTGTTTGTTTTAAAAACAAACTGTCACTGTGGTAAAAAGTCACATTTAGAGTCTGAAGACCAGAAACTAGGAAGATAACTCCGCCAATGTAAGATACAGCCATGACAGCCGGGCAAAGCGTGAAAGAAAAGTTGAACAGCAATAGGTTTGATAGAGGAGTGATCAAACACGCTGGCATGGATTGGCGTAGCCTGTGGCATGCTGTCAAACTGAAGGCATTGAGGTTTTATAGACTGGAGTTGGTTCTTGTGGCAATACAGGATTAAGTGCATCCCTTTTCGGCTCAATAGGGGACGCATCATTTTGTTGGCAATCGTACGCGACACACCAGACATGTAGGGTTTGCTGCCGCACACCGATCGTTTTTTGTGATCGGCTTTGAAAGGCATTTATCGGCATATGCTGATCAGGTGTTTTTTTATGGAAATCGGTCGATACTAATTGGTGGCCTATTGATTGGAGCATCCCTAAAAAATATCCCGTCTTTACTCAAATATGAATCCAAGTCTGAAGTTTTCAAGATCAATTCCAAGTCTTTATTTCAAAGTCCTCAACGTTCAACTCAAGTCACAAGAGTTTTGTTTTCAAAGTACAGTATTCAAGCTCAAGACCAATTAAGTGTCTGGTCCTTTGAGTCCAAGTCCAGTTCTTCAAGCTTGAGTCCAAGTCAGGTGTTTAGTCTGTAAGCCTGTTTTATGCGCGGTACCAGCAGTTGCTCGCTCCTCCTCCTCCAAACGCTACCTCCATAAAAAATATCTAGCCTCCGGTCCCAAAAGGCCACGATTGGTCGGCTGATAGTACACTGTTTTCTGTGTGTATAAACTCATTCAGAGGGCGCACAGCGCACCTACGCGAAGGCCGCCTCCTTCTATTTCGGATCAACATTTGCAATAAAGGTGACTGTTGTATTCACTAGTGGGAAGGAAGCCAACAAGCTAAATGCTTGTCGAGTGTTATGGATGCTCACTGAGTTGACTCACTGGGAAACACAGAATTGCACGACATGCGCTCAACCCTGACGAAGACGTATAAAAGGATCACACTTTGCCGTAGTGACTACACAGAAACATAAACTAGGCTTTAAGCTGCAGTCTAAGTGGACTCTCGAGTCTTCAGACTCAAATGTCTCAGGTCATAAAACTCTAGTCCAAATCAAGTCTTTCTGTGTTCGTCTTCGATTATCACCTTATGTCAAGTTTTAAAGCTCAACTTTTAAACTTTCTCTTTCTTCTCTCTGCTTTCTGTGGATGCAGCAAACAAGAAAGGTGAGTTACTCCTCATCATCCTCTTGATTTTCTTCTTTTTCTTCCATCTCCAGTGATTCATTCACCTTTTGTTCTTTTTGCTGACACAACGTTCTCTCACGCGTTAGTCTTTCTACTTACCGTCCATCACTTTTCCAAGCATTTTCCTCAGATGCTCCATAGTGACCTTATCTGAGCTCTAAAAAAATGTTTTAAGTGTGTCCTTCTCTCCAGGAAACGGACGTCTCCGTCGGCCAAAGACGAGCACTTGGTGGGGGTGAAGGATTCGCTGCTGGCCCACACGTCAGACCCCGTAGAGATGAGGAGGCTTAACTATCAAACACAAGGCAAGAACACTCCCAACCTCCAGGCTTTGTTGTCCAAAATGACTGATGGGCAACATGACATGTAGCATGTAACATGTTGGACAGGGGTGTCCAAAGTGTGGCCTGCTGCCATTTTCAACCCCCAGCTTTTTTTTTTTTAAATCATTTTGTAAAAAATAAAATTTTGTAATTATAAATAAGTTTCATTGCATCCAGTAGGCGCTCATTAAAAAAGGCCAAACAAAAAAAAACAAAAAATGATGTAAAGACATAAAATGGGCTGCAAACCAGAATGAATACGTCCTCTAGGAGATGCATTTCATTTTATCAACTTGTACTGTATATTGTGTCCTTAACTCAGAAGAGTCCGAATTTTTCCAGTGAGGGCTGCATACAGAAAAATGTAAGAATGTGTACGGGCCACATTGATATTGTTCTCTTTTGTTTATTAAAAATATTAAAAACAATCCAATGTAGGTCAAGATATGCTTCGCTGTTTAATATGTTTAAAGAAATAACAGCCTTCATCTCAAATTAAATAGCTCCCAGTACAGCAAATCTTTGCCTAGTCTCCATTGCGTTTATTAAGTGTTAGAGGAATATTATAGGGTTTAGAGCATCTACTGTAAAATAGGCATTTTCAGGGCTTTTCATAGGTGCACTCATTATTCGGGGTATGTCATTCACTGGGGGTATCGAGACGTAATATCGGGCTGCACTTCGGACTATGTTGATGATGGTGGTTAGTCTATAAATGAGACAAAGATGCATTTAGTGTTAGTTAGTTGCATTATCATATCCCGCCACTGCATATTGCTTTTTCATAATACATTAAATATCCCCACACAAGTTGTCCCAATGGGGAAAAGCGAACAACACAAAGATTTGGCTGCCGTTTAGTTCCTTCTCATCCATTTGCATGCTGGCGGTCATGTTCCACCTCCACTGACCCCTGTGCTGTTTGCCCCTCCCCCAACAGGTTCCAGTACCCTCAGTTGCCCGACCACTCCAAGTTAGTTGTCCCTCTTTGTGTGCGTTCCTTGCTCTGCTTTAAGCACAACCCACCCACCCCAACACCCCCCCCCCCCCACCCCCCCACCCCACACACACCAACAAGCCCCCATCCCCATGCACATCAACCTTGACAACATAACTTCAAACTTGCGTTGTGTTAAATACCAAGAGCCTGCAGGTCACATCTCTCCGCTCTCCTCAGCATCCTTGCTGCGCTCAGAGCATGCTGCTGCTCCGTCACCGTGCATGCATGCGCACGTGTTGATGTGTGTGCACGCTCCTCCACGTGCACACTGCTGTACTCACCGCATTTTCCCACAGGGATGAGGCAACATCCTCCCATCGCCACCTGCGACCTCGCCGACCACATCGAGCGACTCAAGGCCAACGACGGCCTGCGCTTCTCTCAGGAATATGAGGTACACACACACAATGTTTCCACGTGTTCCAAAGTTACACTATTCTTTCCTTTCTCTTCTTGGAGCCTGTATTCCAATATGGGACATACTGTACATACAGTATATATGCGGGTCAATGGGGATGTTCAATCAGGTCATACTGTAAATTCTGGTCTATAAGCCGCTACTTTTTTCTTAAACTTTGAACCCTGCATCTTATACAGCGGTGTGGCTAATTTATGGCTAAATTCTAATCTGGTGACATCTCCATGACTTCAGAACTACTACTAATGGTTTAAATAATGTGCCGCCTTCAAGTCAGTGACGAAACGAGGAAACGGTCTTTCTTTGGCAGGAGCCAATCACGAGCTATCAGTGCACTAACGATGAGCTTGTCAACCCATTGGAAATTGCCGGAGGTCATTGTATATAACAGTATAACAGTCTGACTCACGGTGTCATCTTACAAATAACACTTTACTAACACTAAATTCATTACACGGCAACTTAATACTCAAACGGTGCACCTGCCAAATGAACAAACATGCCCCAATATGACTTCAAATGGGAAAAAAAAAAAGTTTTCCCATAAGGCATTGCCTCTGAGTAACCAATCATTGGGCCGCACGTCAGCCTCCCTTGGGAAAACATTTAAAAAATCATTTTAAACTTGTATTGGTACATGTTTGCATATTTTACCCTTCTTTCCCTGCACCCTCCCGTTTTCATGCGCCATATTTGAACTTCCATGAAAAAAAAATATTCTCTCCAGTACTGTCACGTCTGCACAGCTTCTGGCAGTCGGCAGCATCGGTGTAACACATCCTGTAGCCGGTTAAGTCAGGCCTTCAAACTAAAAGCACGCCAGTAAAACACGGCTGCATGAGTAGGTTTGGTGGAAAGACCAGAATTTCCTTTATTAAATTTTTTAAATTTTTTAAATGCAAATGTTGACTGTATTGATCAGGGAGTGTTCAAAGTGCGGCCCGTGGGCCAATTTTTATTTTTATTGGCCCTCGGCATATTGTAAAAATAAAATGAATTCATTATTCATGAGATATGTTATTAGATAATACACTAATTTTGTTAGTCACCGATAACACAAAGCTGTGTGGATGTTCTGTTCAGATAACCCCTGCTCTAAATTGTCTTCATTGGCAACAAAACATACAGTATGTTAGCTACATTGCACATTGTGCACACCTGGAAAATCAACTTCCTATTTCCAAACCTTCTTTCCTGAGACATACCCGATGTTAAAGTTCACACTGTCTTTAAAGAAGGAAGGGAATCCACCAACTATGCATGAATTATCTCCCTGGTTTCCACAAATAACATTGCGCTGCTTTTAGCTGCTGTAAAAGCTGCTGAGGGATTACGGCTTCTTGATGTCCTACAAAGGGAGCTCATTTGCATTTAAAGTGGTGAATTTCGGAGCAGATAAACCGGGACAGAGGTGTTGGAATTGTGGAGCAAAATGGATCTGCATCAAGGTTTCTTTTCTACTATATGAGTAGAAAGCATTGGACAAATAGCACATTTAGAATTGAGAAGATAACATTGTCACGTCGGAACATGTGAGCCCCTCTAAAAAAAAACGTCCAATTACAGGAAATACGTTGTGTTGTTTTTGTGTCATCCTAAATTAACATGCAAACAGTAAGGCTCAGAGCCAGAAGTGTAATGGTTTCTTCCTTGGCCCATGTCTTAGGGCGATGCTAGTAACAAATACATCACATCCTCACGTAGTGTGCTTGTTGGAGGTAAAGAGACGACCTAGTGACATTGTGTTAGATGACCTTTGACAAGTGGCTCACCTTTCAGTCCATTGACCCCGGGCAGCAGTTCACGTGGGAGCAGTCCAACATGGAGATCAACAAGCCAAAGAATCGCTACGCCAACGTCATTGCCTACGATCACTCCAGAGTCCTCCTCACGCCCGTGGACGGTCGGTGGGACCAAACTGTCGCATCCCGCTTCCGAAGCGGCAAGGCTCATTTGATTTGATTTGATTTGATTTGATTTGACTTGATTTACTGACAGGAGTTCCTGGCAGCGACTATGTCAATGCCAACTACGTGGACGGCTACAGGAAGCAGAACGCCTACATCGCCACGCAGGGCCCGCTGCCTGAGACGCTGAGTGACTTCTGGAGGTTGGTCTGGGAGCAGCGCACCTGCACCATTGTCATGATGACGCGCCTGGAGGAGAAGTCCCGGGTAAGAGGAGCATGAGGATGATGATGATGATAAGGGTAGTGTCACCCTGATAAATGTTGTTTATGAAGTTGAAATGAAGAAATGAATGGCGCTCTGCTAGAGCGCTAGTGATTAAATCTGTGTTCTTGCAGGTGAAGTGTGACCAGTACTGGCCCAGTCGTGGTACTGAGACCTACGGCATGATCCAGGTCACCATGTTGGACACGGTGGAGTTGGCCACCTACAGCGTGCGTACCTTTGCCCTCTACAAGGTCAGCCCTCCTTTTGGATTCTTGGTTTGTGCATGTGCACGTGTTAGCATTTGTGTGTGTATGCGTGTGTGTGCGTGTGTGCACTTTAAGGCTGATGGAATCTAATGTACCATATTTACATCATCATCATTTAACCCTCCAGGGTCCCTTGAATTCACTACCCTTTGAGGTTCAGAGAGAACGAAAAAGTGCACTCCCAAAAATTGCTCTAAAAACATAACAGATTAATATTTTTTTCTACTTTTTTTTTAAATTAAATCTCTCAATCAACTTGAGTTCTAATCAAATATACCAAACATGTAAATATTTGTATAATTTGATCCCTCTAAATGCCCATTTGATTCAATGATGTCACTGTTTTTGCTTAGACAGAGTTATACAAAATGAGTTATTTTCCATATACAGTAACAAATGTTCGACATGTTGAGGTCCCATAGACTTCCGTTATAAGCACAATTTTTCAATGCATTGTAATTAGACAATTTAAACATGCATTTTAATTTCAGTGTTTCATTTTGTCAAAAAAATAGTCCAGTTTGTCATTTTTACTGTTTAGAACAGATTAGACAATTAGACAACATTAGACAACATTTCACATTGTAGGTGATAGTGTTTCCTACCGGGAAAAAAACCCACTGACTTCCATTATAAGCACCATTTTTCACCTCATTGTACTTAGACAATAGAAACATGCATTTCCTCATTTCAGGGTTTAATTCTGTTAAAAAATAGTCCAATTTCTCATATTTTCTGTTTAGAATGAGACCGGACAGTTTTTTTTACATTGTCGGTGATAAGTGTTTCCTACCGGACTTTGTGACTGTGGTGGGTCCTGGGGAGTGCGGGGCTTAATGGTGTAATGGTCCATGACGACCATGATGGCCATGAAACATTTGCAAACGGTCATTATCACCATGAAAAGCTAAGCAAATACGTTTAAAACTACAAAAAAGTTGCTGTGCTGTCGTTACTTGATGTGGTGTTTTGTTTGCATTTGCACAAAGAAGTGAGGGAGGAGCTTGCAGCTCCACTTTGTGCTCAGTGATGATAGAAAGCAAATTGTGCATTCATTGCAGAGTCTACAGAAGTCTACACGTGTTGTTTAATATTCTGTAGTTACGTCATATTTAATGTACCTCTAATGTACCATATTTACATCATATTTAATGTACTACTGTATATTTAAATTTTACAATATATCTAATGGTCTACTGTACATACCTCATTCATCCATGTTGTGTCAGAATGGCTCGAGCGAGAGAAGAGAGGTCCGACAATTCCAGTTCATGGCCTGGCCTGACCACGGAGTGCCTGAGTATCCCACCCCGACACTGGCCTTCCTTCGCAGGATCAAAGCATGCAACCCCCCAGATGCCGGCCCCATGGTGGTCCACTGCAGGTACATTCTCTAAGATGGTGAAGACAATAGCAAACTAATAGTTAGGTAATAATATACAGTAGCTAACGCCAGCTAGCACAGCCTCGCAGTAGACCAGTGGGATGGTCACACTGTAAACAAAGCACATGGAGGACATCTTCCTTCTGGTTTTGTTCTGACCATTCTCAGTCCATCAATCACTCCATGTTTCAGCGCTGGCGTGGGTCGCACAGGCTGCTTCATCGTCATCGACGCCATGTTGGAGAGGATGAAGCACGAGAAATCAGTGGACATTTACGGCCACGTGACGTGCATGCGGGCCCAGAGGAACTACATGGTGCAGACGGAGGACCAGTACATCTTCATCCACGAGGCTCTGCTGGAGGCGGCGACGTGCGGCAACACCGAGGTCCCTGCGCGAAACCTGTACGTGCACATCCAGAAACTGAGCCAGGTTCCTCTGGGAGAGGCCGTTACTGCCATGGAGCTGGAGTTTAAGGTAAGCCGAGAAGTGCAGCCTGAAGATTCATTGAACATTATGCTTATTATTGTGGTTACCATATTTATTCAATTTCATTAAAGGCTCAAAACACAAGGAGTTGTCACTATGATACAACATCCCTACAAACTACGATAACAGAGACAAGTGTGGTCTATTTACTGTATTTAATTTCATGTTTGATATTGGCTCCTTGTTAGCTTGTGGAGGGGTACCTCATGAACTGTGGCACTCTTACTGCCTTCTACCACCCACTACTGCCCACTACTACTCACTTCTATTACTCTGCACCTAGTGACGTGTGTTTGTCTGTGCAGAAGTTGGCCAACTCCAAAGCACATACCTCAAGATTCATCAGTGCCAACCTGCCGTGCAACAAGTTCAAGAACCGTCTGGTGAACATCATGCCTTTCGAGTCCAGCCGGGTCTGCCTGCAGCCAATCAGAGGCGTGGAGGGCTCAGACTACATTAACGCCAGCTTCATTGATGGCTACAGGCAAGTTGACCGAGATGATGCCGGAGCCGTAGGAGGAGAGGTGCACCTCTAATGAGCGCCTCTCCTCGTCCTGAGGTGTTGGCTGTCCAAACAAACGAGTCGTACCGACTGGCCTGTTGTTTCTCGTCTTTTCCTTGCTGTAATTGGACGTGATGTTTGCCAGAGGTGTCAGGTCAGATAACAAATGAAGCTTTTCTTACATCCAAAATACTGACCCTTGGTGCCAGACAGTGTTGGGCAAGTTGCTTCCAAATGTAGTACATTGCGAGTTACTGTCATTTGAAAGGAATTATTATTGTTATATTAACTCTCAGGAGTCCACAACATCATATCCACAGAAAATGCTGTCGCAGCCTGATGACGCAGCCACACAGACACCCCGTTTCAAAGCACATCAAAACTGCAGGCTTCACACAATTTCTCATTTGTATGCGCTTTTGGTGCAGGAAAGCAAAAGTAAACAGGCAATGGAATATGACAGTGCCTTCCAATTGGTGCAAAAAGCTTGTCGTCAATCAATCAAAGCATTAGAGAGGGGGGTGGGTAAGCCAACACTGCTGTCGAGTGGCTAACAGATGCTGGTTTGAATTTCTGTGTAGGCCTGACTCTTGGCTTTCTTGGGGTGGACAAATACATTTTTGGGCCAATGGGGCACATGATTTGTTGTGTACACAGCTTGTAAATTGTAGCTGCCTGAGGCCTTGCCTGCCTTTCAAGGTAAATAATCATTCTAATAAGTGTTTCTCTACATTTAACTTTCTTGTGTGTGTAGTGGTAATGTAATTCTTATTCTACCAATATTTACCACAAGTGTTACTTATACATTTTTGTTAGTACATAACTATAACAACAATTGTGCGTTAATTTTGGAAATATACAATATTTATTTGTGTTCAAAGGGACATTACACATTACAGATACAGTAATGATATATTTATGGGATCTTTGCCTTGCCTCCCAGCAGCAGCAGCAAGTAGCATGATGATAATGCCCTGTTTCTGATGAAACACTTAGTGAAACACTTAACCTGATGTTTGGTCGCTTCATCATCAAATATTCAAATGGTCGATCCAGATGTTCCAAATGCTTCATATAGCTTTGGCACACAGGCTTGTCCTCTACTTCATTATGTCAACACTGACCCCTGGTGGCAGTTACCAGCTGACTTTGTGTGCGGCAGTGACATGATGAGCTATTGTCACATATAACTAATATCTTACAATCATATAATGAATATAATAACATATAATAACACAACAGCTTTTGCATAGATAAGCTGCATCTTTAACTCAGCCATGAGTGATAGCGCAATGTCAGATGTATATTTGCTGAGGAGTGAAATGGCACGTGTGTGTTTGTGTGTGTTCCTTGCAGGCTGCAGAAAGCCTACATGGCAACACAGGGCCCCTTAGCGGAAACCACTGAGGACTTCTGGAGGATGCTGTGGGAACACAACTCCACCATTGTCGTCATGCTCACCAAACTTCGCGAGATGGGACGGGTAAAAGATGAATGAAGATGCAGTGCAGTGAAACGTGTCTTTTTTTTAGGTCTGCATGTCCGACTGCGTGGATGTTTGTCTAGGGCACCCAAAATTTGTAAAAGCAACCCTGCCTTTGCTAAACACATACTAGTAAATGGGCTACATTGTAAATGACCTGAGAGGTCAGGGCACGGTCAGGGAAGACCCAGGATACTTTGGAGATACTAAGTCTTCTCTCAACTGGCCTGGGAAAGCCTCGGGATCACCCGGGAAGAGCTGGATGAAGTAGACAAGGAGAGGGAAGGCTAATGCCCCTGTTACTCCAACCTGGACAAGCGGAAGATGGACAGATGTAAATGACATATATTCTAGTTCATGTACCCTCTGTGAATAAATAAATAAATTATTGAAAATAGGGGGGGTCGATATAGCAGATTTTGGTATTGAATCCAACACTTTTTAATTTTAAATTTTTCAAGATCATTGATCAATTTTGTGAATTTGCCTTTAATTTGTTGATCATGGTTATAATCCGTATAACACACAGGACAAAGATTTAAAAAATATATTTTTCTCAACAAACTTACAGTCGTGGAAAAAAAGATTAGACCACCCTTGCTTCTTCAGTTTATTGATCCATTTTAATGCCTGGTACAACTAAAGGTACATTTGTTTGGACATAATTGAAGAGCTGATATCTAGCAACTTCCATGGTTTTCTTGATAATAACCAAAATCACTTAAGTTCTTACATGAATAGCTATAGCATTGTGCTGCCAAAAAATGTAACTCTTATGAGCTATTTTTGTTGGCATTGTTATATTTGTCCAAACAAAGGTACCTTTAGTTGTATCAGGCATTAAAATGAACAAGAAACTCAAGAAACAAGGGTGGTCTAATCAACTTTTTCCATGACTGTATATGTAAGCAATTTAACTCAATATATACTGTAGCTACAACTAAATAAGCCCATGTAACAATATCAACAAATTTATACATATATTCCCTCTTATTACATACAATTGTTCGAGCAAAATTAAGTAAATACAGTAGTGTAAAGTAACTAAGCAAAATTGGCTTCTCATTCAAATTTTTGGCTTTTTGCCCCCAAAACCCTCCTGTGTCCTAGGACCTATTCCCTGACTTTGTAAACAAAAAACTAAATATATATAAATGTTTATATAAATATAAATATAACAACATGAACAACACAAAAAAACACAGGGATATTTTCAAAATTAAACTGAAGAACTGAAAAATATCAATCTTATCATGCTAGTGTTGAGATGATACCGCCCTGCTTCACACTGCCCGCACAAGGGCTCGAACACGACCTTCGCAATGGGAGACGAGGGTGCTGACCACACGGCCAAAAGCCCGGACTGTCGACCGTGTATTCAGCGCAGCTCTCAAGGCAGAGGGAGTGAGGTTTACCAACGTACACTTGCACAGCCTCACAGACTGGCATCCGTTACACTCACCCCCTCAAACCTCACTCCCATCCGGGTAACGGCACCAATGTAACCCGCTCTGCTTCACACTGCCCCGCAACGGGGCGCGAACACAGGACCTTCGCAATGGGAGACGAGAGCGCTGACCACACGGCCAAAAGCCCGGACTGTCGACCGTGTATTCAGCGCAGCTCTCAAGGCAGAGGGAGTGAGGTTTACCAACGTACACTTGCACAGCCTCACAGACTGGCATCCGTTACACTCACCCCCTCAAACCTCACTCCCATCCGGGTAACGGCACCAATGTAACCCGCTCTGCTTCACACTGCCCCGCAACGGGGCGCGAACACAGGACCTTCGCAATGGGAGACGAGAGCGCTGACCACACGGCCAAAAGCCCGGACTGTCGACCGTGTGTTCAGCGCAGCTCTCAAGGCAGAGGGAGTGAGGTTTACCAACGTACACTTGCACAGCCTCACGGGCTGGCATCCGTTACATTGACACTATTGATATTTGGATTGATCCGCCTATCCCCACTTGAAACACACTTGACACTGCATCTTCTCCTTTGCTCCTTTAGGAAAAGTGCCATCAGTACTGGCCTGCTGAGCGCTCGGCCCGCTACCAGTACTTTGTTGTGGACCCCATGGCCGAGTACAACATGCCACAGTACATCCTGAGGGAGTTCAAAGTTACAGACGCCAGGGTAAGTCTAACCATCTTCGACTGCTTGACTTTTGTTGCTTGCTACTGTGGCTTTAACACTCCACCGGTCCATGTCTGCCAGGACGGCCAGTCTAGGACCATCAGGCAGTTCCAGTTCAACGATTGGCCAGAGCAAGGTGTGCCAAAAACAGGGGAGGGATTCATTGACTTTATCGGCCAAGTCCACAAAACCAAGGAGCAGTTTGGGCAGGATGGACCCATCACTGTGCACTGCAGGTGTGTTTTGGACTAACTTCACAATACATTTTGGTTTCGATCCAAAACAATTTACAGTTACAGTCTGTTTGCATTGGGGCCAAGTGGTGCAGTGACCGACCAGATCCAACAGATGGAGCTGTGGTGAAAAAAAGCTTGCTGTGTGTGGCAGCTGGCACTTTTTAATGTGCATTACTGTCACCTACAGGACTGGAGTGCAATGTTAATAGGTTGTGCAAGTGTACATAATGAACTGAATGTTGTTTCATTTATGTGTCTACCTCGTCAGTATCCACCATTAAGACTCAATGCCAGACTTCTTCCAGATGAGCTCGCTTTTGATTCACTGTCTAATAATGTATGCCCGCCCATCAGCGCCGGCGTGGGACGGACCGGCGTGTTTATCACCCTGAGCATCGTCCTAGAGAGGATGAGGTATGAAGGCGTGGTCGATGTCTTTCAAACAGTGAAGACTCTCAGAACTCAGCGGCCCGCCATGGTGCAGACTGAGGTATGACACTCCAGAGGGTTACCTTTTACCCTTTCTGTTCTGGGACGGGTCCTCTATCATAGCATGTTGTTTGTGTGCCCTCAGGACCAGTACCAACTGTGTTACCGGGCCGCCCTGGAGTACCTGGGAAGCTTTGACCACTATGCAACATAACCCATCGTGAAGACACCCTCACAAGAGTTTGGTGTCCTCTGTGAGCCCACTCAGCTCCTACAATCCGACCAGGAGGTGATGATGTGGGCCGAGGAGGAAGTGCCCGCAGACTGGGGGGAGAAGTCTGACCGCCTCCTTCTGATATGACTCCTGCGGCTATCGCTGAACTCTCATGGACCCTGACACACATTCTGAAAACCCAACACTCCTCATTTCTCTTCTGTTGCAAATATTTACCATATATTTTCTTACGTCTTAATGACTCTCTAATGCTTTTATGTTTTATTAGCACTGAGGACGTGTTTTCAAAACGCTCCAAGGTGTTATTGTTATTATTATTAATACTGGAGAGCATATACTCACTGCTGCTACATGTTTTTGTACCATAGACTTCATATTCTATTTACTGTACACACTTTTATTTGGTGTAGAGGGGCTAATTCTAGTTCTGACATCCACAACAATATGTCCACATTATACCAAGAAGAACATCACGCTTTTAAAGTGTGGAAAAACCAGATGACACAGTTTATTGTTCCTAATTGCTGGTTTCTTGCCTCAAAGCCTGCAGAGGAACAAGACGCAGTCGTACGCCATTCACTGGATTCATGTGAACACTGAATGATTTTACAAAATGTCATGACAGGTACTCCGTTTGTGCAGGTGCATTTGAAGGGGAACAAGAATGTTTGCTGGGTCGAGTGTAGTTGTCGGCCCAGCCTGTGATGAGATGACAGCTGTTTTACGTCAGTAAAATGTAAGAATAATGATATAGTTGTCTTGGTGTCGTTAAATTTAAGTCACTCCAAACCCCTAAATCCTGACAAAGAAACTCATAGTTTGAGTGCTTTTAAAAAAAAAATCTTGAACATATACGATGGTGCTTCGGTCATCAGTGGAGGGGGGAAATGAATTAAGGTAATGAAAAATATTTTATGTTGTCTCTTGCATATGTGATCTCCTCTCTATTTTTAATAAAAAAAAAATATGAAAATAAATGGCTTTGAACACCTAAATGCTCAGAATTTACCTTTTCTCCCTGTCGCATATATCTATTATTCAACCCTATTTTCTTCTGTGATTACCTTTCTGGTGACTAAATTTGGGAATTCTTACCTAATCCAGCCATCTATTTTGTATGCCGCTTGTCCTCAGTAGGGTCGCGGGGGTATGCTGGAGCCTATCCCATCTGAGGCAGAGGCGGGGTACACCCTGGACTGGTCTGAAATAATAACATGCTAATCATAAATGTTTTTGTACAGCATCAACAAAAAGGGGGAAAAACTAGTCCGGATAGTCGCTCTGTAATGAAGTCTGATGGAGTAAAAATACAATAACAGATTAAATCTAACAATTCAGTAATGGAAAAAGTAACAGAAATAGTATATAGCGGTTCTTGGGTGCATGTAGATGAAAGAAAAACGGGTTAGAAAATACAACGTTTGATTGGTTGTTGGAATACGGAAATCCCTCCTTGCGCATGTAAACAAACACACACTGCGCATGCGTCACTGCAATAATGGAGGACTGTCTTTTCTGGCTGGACTAATGTCTCTCTTTCCACTTCGCAAACTTGCGAGTTACGAGATTAAACAACTCGTCCGCATTGCACCTCACGTAAATTAATCTATGACGCTTTCATGTCACTTCGCTTATACGAAAGTTTGAGTAAACTGCAGTTTTGGAGAGGAGAGCGACGGTGAGCAACAAGCTGTGTTTGCTAGTTGGCTACATGCTAGGAACTGTCACATCTCCGTCCGCTCTTCCGTTTTTAAATGTTGTGTTTTGACAGAGAGAACCGCGATACACGCTACTGTTAATCGCACAGACGTATTTTTAAATGTCGCATTTTCTTTGTTGTGGACATGACTTAATCCTTGCAATGCCAAACAAGCTGTGTTACAGTTATCGTGTTAGCTTAGCTATTTTTCCGAGGTGCTTCGCTGTCAATGGGCCACAGTTTCTGACCGACACGTTATTCAGCTAATCAGAGGCGAGCATGGCTTTGATTGGTCGACTGAAATGGGCGGGCCCGTTTGGGATTGGATGTTTTTGGGTTAGATGGCATTGTTTACATTCCCCTTGTTACATCGTCAACATAGTAAGTTACTATATAGAAAGTTATGTGTATGAGCTTAAACCAGGGAAAGTAAGTTAATGTAGCCTAATTCAAACATAGTGTTAAGTTGTAATGAAATAATTTAAGTATGTATGCAACTATATCAACACTCACCTCAACAGCATCAAACTGATTTTCATTGTAACAGCAGGACAATAAAGCTAATTGATAGGCATCAAAAAAATAATTTTTTTATGTTTCTGTATCATCTGCCAATAAGAGTTGATGTCAAAGAAGGCGTCCACCATGAGCACAGACTCGGCCGCTCAGAGTGGGGCCTGCAGGATCATGACCTTCAGCCCGTCCTCAGAGGAATTTAAAGACTTCAGCCGCTACATTGCCTACATGGAGTCACAAGGGGCGCACAAAGCCGGGATGGCAAAAGTAGGTTGTATGTTGTGCGTTGTCGCTGACTAAATGGGCCTGACGTGTCCTGCTTATGTCCTTCGGCTGCAGGTGATTCCCCCCAAAGGCTGGAGACCCAGGAAGACTTACGATGATATCGATGACCTAGTCATTCCTGCTCCCATCCAACAGGTGGTGACGGGTCAGTCGGGCCTCTTCACTCAGTACAACATCCAGAAGAAGCCCATGACGGTTGATGAGTTCCGCAAGACCTCCAACATGGACAAGTAAGCTTTACAATGCTGACTTTTTTTTTTACTCAGAGCTTTTGACAAAGAATCTTCAAATGTTTACAGGTTCTGCAATCCACGTTATGTTGACTTTGATGAACTGGAGAGAAAGTTCTGGAAGAATCTGACGTTCAACCCTCCCCTCTATGGAGCGGACGTCAGCGGAAGTCTCTACGACCCAGTGAGAAGAGAGAGGCTTTAAGGTCTGGTAATGGTTCGGCTGTGTCATGCTCACCGTGTGGCTTATTTGCAGGATGTGACTGAATGGAACATCGGCCGACTGGACACCATCTTGGACACTGTGGAGCACGAGAGTGGAATCAAGATCAAAGGAGTGAACACGCCTTATCTTTACTTTGGCATGTGGAAGAGCGCCTTTGCTTGGCATACGGAGGACATGGACCTCTACAGCATCAACTTCCTTCACTTTGGAGAGCCCAAGTCATGGTATGTCCAAACATCTGCGGGCATGATTTTATTTGTTTTGTCACTTGCTCCTGTCACTTGGTCCTGTGTTGCAGGTCTACGGATTAGTATTGTAGTTATCTTTGTCAGTGAATATTTTTAATGCATCCACCCATGGCCCATGATTAGGGCCAATTAATTTAACAAAAAAAAAAGCAAGCTGTGGGTCCCTCAGCTGCACTTTGTACACCCATTGTGTAGAGTGTACCTAATATTGTGACAGCATATCATGCAGGCCTAAACTACAACTTCTCATATGTCAGTAATGTTCAGAAGAAATAAAGTATTATATATGTGCTTCTTATGTTCTGCTTAGGTATGCTGTCCCGCCAGAACATGGAAGGAGATTGGAGCGACTTGCAAAGGGTACGTACGGTCTTATTAGTAGACAATTTTTGTTTTGGCGCACACTAGATGATGTACCTAATGAAGTGGCCATTGTGTGTATGTCATCGCTCACTCAGTTCTGTTTTTGACCTGTGATGTGTTCGTGCACAGGTTTCTTTCCTGGCAACGCTCAGAGCTGCGAGGCCTTCCTGCGCCACAAGATGACTTTGATTTCACCTTCGATACTGAAGAAGTATGGAATACCATTTGAAAAGGTGAGGCACCACAGAGAGGATGTAGTCAGTAGCTGTAAATGGATAGTTAGTACAGGGTTTTACGCTAGAATTTCCTGAAGCTGTGGTGGTGGGCTGCATGGGAGGCTGACTGTGGCTCACTGTGTCATGCCACTGCATGACACGCCTGATGTAGCATATATGTCCATTCATACACTGTATTACTTACCATTGTTTTCACGTAAAAAAAAACAAACTCATTTCCGTGTGGCGGCTTTTACTGAGCCGTGGCACCCCGCCATGATACATTACATGTAGCGGAAACCCTGTAGTGAATATCCAGTCAATATGTTTAATAACACGTGATGTTGTGAATGTGCAGGTCACGCAGGAGGCGGGTCAGTTCATTGTCACCTTCCCGTTCGGCTACCATGCAGGGTTCAACCACGGCTTCAACTGTGCCGAGTCCACCAACTTTGCCACGCAGAGATGGATCGACTACGGCAAGCAAGCCACGCTGGTACACGGCATGCTGTTTGCTAGACCACTACATGCTGCCTTGTCTTTTCTTTTGATGTGTCCAACTCTCTGGCTCAGTGCTCATGCCGCCAAGACATGGTGAAGATCTCCATGGACGTCTTTGTGCGCAAATTCCAGCCGGAGCGCTACAAGCTGTGGAAGGCGGGAAAAGACAATGCTCCCATCGACCACTCCAAGCCCACACCTGAGGCTGCAGAGTTCCTCAAAGACCAGAGTGTGACCCCGAAAGAGAGCCCGCTTGACATCATATTTGACCATACGGCAAACCCCGCCCAAGAGAACAGCAGGTAATGTTGTACGGCGGTCACGTGGTTGTTGACGGGCGGAGGAGGAGTCTTCAATGATGTCTCTGTGGGTCAGTCCAAAGCTTCAGAGGGGGACAAAGCGTGCACTGGAAGCCACTGAAGACATCAAAGCTGATCTGGATGCAGAGGAGGCAGAGCCAAAGAAGGTCAAGCTTACCACCATGGAGTCTCCAGCTCAAGTCATGACGGACACACACGGTACCACTTGATTTACGTGAACATGGATTTTTGTATTTGATAAGAGAACGTTCAGAAACTAATGGCCAACCTCAGATTTCAAAACAAGTGTCCCATTTTTAACATGTTTTAAGTCACATCTTAACGTAAGTGTCATACAAGTGTAAAAAGAAGCCTTTGTATAAAAGAGTCAATGTTTGCTTCTTTTTCAGCAGTCAAAGTGGAGTCACAACCACAGGAAGAAGGGGAAGAAGATCAGTCCAGCATCAAGCAAACACCTGCAAGACAAGAAAGTCAGACAAGTAACAAGAACGACATGCCACCTTCTGATCCTGTGGAAGGCCAGGTGGTGGCGCTGTGCACTGTGCAGCCGACTGGCAGCGGCGAGGAGGCCGAGGTGGGCACCGGCTTAGCGCACAAAGTCTTCCAGAGGACGCTGAGCCCCGCCGACGTTTTGCACGTGCACAGTTACGCCAAGGGAGACTATGCCGAGGACGAGGCCCCGCCCAAAGAGGAGAAGGGGGAGGAGGAGAAGAAGGAGGAGAAAGACAGCAGTGAAAACATTATTGAGGAAAAGAAGGGCGTCATCAGAGTGAGTGTAAATATTTGAATACAGTTCAACTTTATTAGTAGTAGTATTGTAGTTACAAGACAACAAATTTACGTATTTTTTGTCACATTTAGCAAAGAAGCTGCCTAATAATAGTAGAGACCTTTTTACATAGGGTATTGATCTCCTGAGGCCCGCCCTCCCTCATTTCTCAAATGCGCATCATCAGATATGCTTGAGCCAATAAGCATTCAACTTTTATACAGATTAAAAATCATCACATGCTTTGTGTGTTTGTTTGTGTCCAGCAGGGGACAAAAGTGGCTAGATGCACCACAGAGGAGAGTGATCTGGGTCAGCTGCCTGGTCACCACCCGCTCATCAAGGACGGTGTGAGCGATGAAGGTCAGTCAGTGGGAGCACAACACTTATGTCCGCTTGTTTGAAGCCTTCAGCGTGTGTCGACATGTGTATTTGTGTCTCAGAGGCTACAGAGGAGGCGTCACCCATGGAGGAGGGAGGTCTGGAAGGGGAGGGCTGGGCCAAACCTCTGGCCCACCTGTGGCAGAGCAGACCCCCCAACATGAAGAAGGAGAAAGAGTACAACCAGAGGATGGGCTCCAAGCCTCCATACTGCTCCATCTGCGCGCTGTTCCTCACGTACCAGCAGGTAGAAGGCCTTGTCTTCATCCTGATCCTCACTATCACCGTCACGCTTTTCTGCTGGTCTCACATTCCTTTCCTACTTTTAAGACCGAGCGTGTGAGTGGTACCAACGCTCCCATCATGGCGGGGGGAGGGCGGATGCGGACGAAACCGCTGATCCCGGAGACGTGCTTTGCCACCACCACGGAGGAAGACGCCGAGTGCGAGGAGCCACCGCTCACGCCTCACCTGGAGGAGGACGGCACCAGCCTGCTCATCAGCTGCTCGCAGTGCAGCGTCCGCGTCCACACGAGTAAGAGAGCGAGTGACGTCAAGTGTGATGCGAAAATGATGGTAGGGCTTTTAAGTCTTTTCTCTTGGTCTCTTCCAGGCTGTTACGGCATCAACCCGGCTAGAGTGAGCAAGGAGTGGAAGTGTGCACGCTGCAAAGCCAACGCCATGATGGAGGTCAAGCAACATGATGTGACAACACACAATAATGGTGGCGCCCGCAGAAACATAAAATATAAATTCCCCGCTGTCTTAAATGTGGAATTGATAAATACTGTGAGGCCAGAGTTTACATTTACATATATTGTTTTTTTGTTAACCAACCTAAAAATGACTGTTTTCATTATGTACAGTCTAACGTTAGCCACTAGGCTAGCAGGGATGACTCTAATGAAGTTGTGTATTGCAGAACTGCTGTTTGTGCTGCCTGAGGGGCGGAGCTTTGCAGAAGGCCAACAACAACAAGTAGGTTTTGTGTTTTTAGTGGACATCACGGTTGCACTCAAGTAATGGTGGCGTGTGTTGCAGGTGGGTGCATGTGCTGTGCGCGGTGGCCGTGCTGGAGGCTCGCTTTGTCAGCATCACTGAGAGGACTCCTGTGGATCTGAGTGGGATTCCCCTGCAAAGATTTAAACTGGTGAACAAAGTGACCAACAAACATACAATACACTCCCTTGCTGAGAAGTACGATATAACACCAGATAGCGTTAACGGTCTCGTTTTTTCACAATAAATAGACCAAACTGCATTAGATTTAGTGCCAGGACTCTAGCCTTCATTCAATAGTTTTATTCTGGGGGCTGAATGGAAAGCTGTGGTGGGCTGCCTGTTGACATTTGCTGCATGAAATGTTTACAAAAACGGCGCACTGGTTTTAAAACCCATGCACATTTTTCTCAGTTTGACCTTGTGGCATTTGGAGTTTAGTGTTTGCAGAATGATGTACAAAAGCAGCTGTTTGTTGTCGTTTGTGCTGCAGAAGTGTTATTACTGTAAGAAGAGGATGAAGAAGGCGTCGGGCTGTTGCGTGCAGTGCTCACATGGCCGCTGTCCCACCGCCTACCACCCCACATGCGCACAGGCTGCCGGCGTCCTCATGCAGCCTGACGAGTGGCCCTTTGTGGTGCACGTCACCTGCTGTCGACACAAAGGCCCTGCCCAGATCGAAGTAAGCGACCATCCAGATGCACTTTTCTTATTTGTGTGTGTGTGCACGTGACTGTCATGTGGCCACGCCTTCCACCAGCGTAACAAGGCGGCCATGCACGAGCTGACAGTGGGCCAGAAGGTGATCTGCAAGCACAAGAACGGCCGCTACTACCAGTGTGACGTGGTCCAGCTCTCCAAGGAGACCTTCTATGAGGTCAACTTTGACGATGGCTCCTTCAGCGACAATCTCTTCCCCGAAGACATCGTGGTGGGTCTTCATCACGCTCCCAATGTGCATGTGGTACATCCTCTAAGTGATGCTAACAATGTACTATGTGACCGAATCACTCCCATCCAGAGCCGAGACTGCGCCCAGCTCGGACCTCCCCCCCAGGGCGAAGTGGTCCAGGTGCGGTGGACGGACGGCCTTGTGTACGGCGCCAAGTTTGTGGCATCACGCGTCATCCAGATGTACCTGGTAGGAGCCTCATCGTCATTATCTAGTGGTTAGGAGTTGTGGTTAAGGTTAGTGTATGGTTTAGGAGTTGAGTTTGGGGCTAGGGTTCGAGCATCTGCCAAAAGCACAATCCTTCCATGACTGTGTTTTGGTATATGAGAGACTGGAAAGGATAAACTGTAAAAAAAACTGTATGGCTTGCATATATTGTATGTAAAAAAACATGTGGTGGACAAAGTGGGAATGGCCCATCAACATTGTCTGTGCACAGGTGGAGTTTGAGGACGGCTCACAACTGACGGCCAAGCGAGACGACGTCTACACGCTAGAAGAGGAGCTCCCCAAGAGGGTCAAGTCCAGATTGGTGAGTGTCCAAACGCCAGTGTCCCCATGTGGTCCTGTACTCGCGCCTCATGCTGTGTCCGTGTGTGCAGTCCAAAGCATCGGACATGAGGTTTGACGGCATCTTCGAGGACAAGGAGATCATCCAGGAGTCCAAGAGGCAGCGGGTCATCAACTCACGGTACCGTGGCGACTACATCGAGCCCGTCATCTACAGAGCCATCATGGAGTAGCGCCATCGTGGATGACTTGCATCAGGACCACTTTGAACTTTGGTTCATTTTTAACCTATTTTAAAAGGGCAGTATTTTCATTTTCTGGACGAAGCGCAGCAGGAAGAAGAGGCCAAGAAGCTTCACCTCACTCTCGTATTTACCTCACTTTTGATTTTCTGGACAGTGTCTTCATACCATCCTCGCCTGTGACCTCATCAAACATGTCTAGGTATCACACACACACACACACACACACACACACACACACACACGGTCCAATCAGTTATTTTCAACATGTCTTAAGATTTCATTTTTTGCTGAGTTGGTTCCTATCTTCAAAACATGACTGTTAGTCTTGATTATGAATTTGATACTAACTCATTGCTTTCTAACACCATTTTTTTACAAGCACAGACAAAATAGATGAGAAAAGTAGCCATTTAGTTTCCTAAAGTGGTGCTCCAACTTTCTCTTTCTGTCTTCTGATTGGCTAAACAAAGCTTCACATACAACATTAGGAACAAGCAAGGCCATGAATGTTTACTGCTTACGCTAATGTGATCATACTTAAAACGACACCATGTCTCCGTAAGACACTTGGTGCCGCTAATATAACGGCATTCCTTTTTATGATGCGCTTTAAAAGGTTTCCTAGATGCTCAGGCTATTTTTTCTACCACATAGATACATTTTAAAAGATATAATTCAGATTGTTTAAAAACATATCTTAACTTCTATTGCCCCCCCACCCCCCAAGGATGTACTTGGTAATTTAAGTGTGCGAGGATGTCGCGGTCTGTGTGTGCGCTACTTGCTTTTAGCGGGACAACTTCTGTTGTTTTTGCTAAAGTAATATTATTCATATTTGTTTGTTTGTTTTTAATTGCTTTGTTTTGTAAAACATCTTTCTATGTGGATTTTCTGTGTAAATGTCATTTATATGTAGACAAGATGAACTTCCAGATATTCAAGTGTTTTTGTAAAACATTAAAACACAAAAATTAATAATATTAACAAAAGCAACCCAGCCAAGCGTGTATTTATTATCGCATTCACTTGTCCGGGATTAGAACTGGATTTTAGAGTCCTTTTATTAATTGTACTAAATTGTGAGAATAATTCCATTAGACATTCCATTACTAGCAGGTAGCCGTGGCGATATAACCAACCAGCCCCATAAGGGCGATGTTTCAGTTTTGTCTTTCCAAAAAAAAAAAAAAAAAATCCTGAGATCCTTCTCCTAAGCAGCCTTCACTTCACATCCAGTTTGACTTTGATGTTCATGGCGGCGAGCTCGGCCACAAAGTAGCGGAAGACGTACGGCACAGACACCGAGTCAATGGAGTCACTTTTGCCGCACAGTGTACATACGGTCTTGCGGTGTCGCGTGGAGGACCAGTAGGGCGGCGGCTTCTCTAGCAAGGGCGACATCAAGCTGCCGCAGTCAACGCACACCTGTGCCACAGAGCGGTCGGAGCAGTTGAAGAGGCGGTCGTGGAGCAGGAAGGAGGATCCGTGAGCCAGCAGGGCATCTCTCTCCATCTCCCCGAAACGGATGCCCCCCTGGATGTTCCTCCCCCCGACCGGCTGGTTGGTCACCTTATCGCGCGCCCCCGTGGTTCTCACCTGGAACTTGTCTGAGACCATGTGACGCAGCCGTTGGTAGTAGACCACGCCTATGAAGATGTCCGCCTCCAGCTCCAGACCGCTCATACCGCTGTAGAGGCGCTCAGTGCCGTAGTAGTTGTAGCCACCTGCCCGCAGCATTTGGCCAAAGTACTCCAAGGCAGAGTTCTTCTCTGAGAAGGTGAAGGGCGTGGCGTCATGACTCAGGCCGTGTAGGGCGCCCGACTTGCCTGCCATGCTTTCGATAAGCATCCCGATGGTCATACGTGAGGGGAAGCCGTGGGGGTTGAAGAGGATGTCTGGACTCATCCCGCTCTCGGTGAAGGGCATGTCCTCGGGGGGCCACAAGCGGCTCAGGATGCCCTTCTGGCCGTGGCGGCTGGCAAACTTGTCCCCGATGGCTGGGTTTCTTGGCACTCGCATCGTGATGCAGACACGCTTGAAGGGGCCCGAGCCGGCGTCGTTGCTGCAGACCTTGATGTTGTCCACGACGCACGCCTCCTGGCTCCTTAAAAAGACAAGAAGAAGAAATGAACAACGAACCAACTGGTCAACAGAGATGCAAACACAGAGACGTACTTGTAGTAGGTGACGAAGGTCTGGCCGGTGTTGAGGTTGATGTAGCTGTAGAAGGGGTCGCCGTATCGCAATGTTGATCCAATGGCAGGAAGTCCGTCCGCTTCCAGTCTGTCTTCCACCTTCGGGTCGCCCGGCTTGGCCCCGAAAACCACACCGTCCTGGCCTCGTGCCTTGTCGGCCAGGTCCACCAACTCTGTCTTGTAGATGCAGCCGTGAGCGAAGCCCCGCTCCCACGACGCCTTGTTCACGATCTAACCACCAGAAGTCACACATCAGGACACCGCCAAACAACAGCAGAGCAATCAGAAGCTGAAGAAAGCTGAAAGTGTTGGCTTTGACTCACCATGGCGTCCTCCATGTCGTAGCCCGTGTAGGATATGACGGCCACGATGGCGTTTGTGCCGCTGGGGTAGTTGTCCAGGTTGTAGTGATCATACATGTGAGGCCTCACCAGGGGGCTCTGTGGGGTCTGCAGTCGGTACAACTTGTTATCTGAGCGGTCTAAGAAGGCATGCAGCGGGAAGCCCATGGTCTGTTTACCTGGTGAGGAGGACCACCTTAAGAGACTGAAGACAGAACAACGTGTCCCTCTCTGAAGCGCCATGACACTTACCCATCTGACACTGGTACATGTTCCTGGGACTCTGGTTGTGGTCCGAGTAGGGGATGAAGTTGGCCACCACGCTCAGCATGCTGTGAGGGAAGAGCTCCTGGTGGGTGGTCACGCCCGCCTCCACCTCATCCTCCATGACGCCCACGTTGATGTAGAGCTGCACACGCATCAAACCATTACGTCAACAACTTTTTATACAGAACAAATCAGCACGGGAGAATGTTCTGTCAATTAAAAGTCAACAGAAACTTGGAATTCAAACCATCTGCAATGCAAGAAGCTGAGCATGTAAAGGAAATTGTGATGTGCCCTCATCGAGTACATGTGATGGCAAAAAGTAAAAGAGTGATGATAACCATAGAACTGGAAACTATGTAAGTTTGTAGTGGGCAGACAACTATGTTACTCATGACTTAGTAGTACGTACACTACTAAACTTCTGTGTACTAGTACTACGTAGTTTAGTTTTGTTCTCAATGGTTAATTTACTCTTGCATTCTTGAATTATTATTGTTAAATGTTACTCAAAACATTACCTGTACAGTTAATAAAAGTTGTATAGCGGCCACATTTTGGCTCTGGAACAGATGAATTCACTCGACATTGTTTTGAAATGAGGAGTTTCCTGTGTATTTCATGAAATAAGGATTTCCCAAGCTTGCTAATGCTTGAACAAAAGCGTCAAATACAAAAGAAATCTTGTGTAGTTAAAAAAAAAACATCCACATAGGAAAAACGTACCTGTTCAAAGGTTCCAATCAGCTCTTGTTGTCCCAGGGTCAAGTTGTGGACAGGTCGCACCATGCGGCAAGGCGTGGTGAAGAGGAAGAGGCCCGGGTACAAGCTGGCTTTCTTGGTTTTGGGAACCAAAACAATCTCAGTCCAGGGAGGGATCTTCTTCTCTCGCAGCACCTGTAGGGGTCCATGTTTCATTCCACGTCCTCCGTCACATGATCACATTTCTGCTTACCTTGAATGTGCGCAGTGAATCAACCACGCCGGGGGCTAACTCTGCCTCCACCCAGCCTACCACGGCACCATCCAGAACTACAGGGTAGCAGTCAGAATAGGCTTGACCGGGACTACCATCCACCGGAGTGACACCTTGATCCCCCCCACCCCAACAGATGCTGAGATGAGATGAGAAGAAGATGTGTGGCAGGCGGCGGACAGAGGCGAGCACTCACCAAGGGAACACAGCAGGGCGGGCAGCGTCAAGGTGGACAGCGACGGTGTCACAATCTCACAGCTGGCAGTCATGTGGTTCATGAGGCCGCACGGCTCCCCGTCGGGGGTGTGGACAGGACACAGGAAGCCCCAGGACTCAGGCAGCAGCTTCCTAACAGAGGTGGTCCTCATCTTGGCGAAGACGGCGCCTCTGTGCACGCAGCGGAAGTGCGAGAGGTAGCGGATGAAGTTGAGCTTGTCGGCGACCACGCAAAGACCCGTGTTCTGCAGCATGCCCAGACCTGGAGGAGAAGGGGATTTGGGGGGGATCAGGGTTACTGCTTGATACATTAACTGAAGAACCAAAGACCCTCATCAGCCTGAGGACCGCACCTGTCTTGGAGCTGAGGTTCCCTGTGGCCAGCAGGTATTCAAAAGGTTTGGTGAGGTCAGTGCCCATGTTGAAGATTTTCATTATGTTATCAGCGCTCCAGCCGCCATTCATCCGACTTCCTCGCTTGTCGAAGGACAGCTTGACCGACACCAGCCAGGCAAGCATCCTCTCCTGGCAACACCACCAAAGAAACGCTTAACATTTCCTTTGTCCTGCGTAGTGTGCCACCTAGTGGCCAATGTGCTCCATTCACAAACACCAACGTACTTTGAGAAACATGAGGTAGAGCTGACCAGGAGTGAGCACTTCCTGACACATGATGCTGTCGGGATTCTCCTCCATGCACTCCTGCTTGGCGAAGGTGAAGAGCTTCCTGGTCATCAGACACAGCATGTAGAACTTCTCCAGGCCGGACCTCAGGTGGATGCAGATACACTCGCTGAGCAGAAGATAAAAGACGTGAGCGCAAACAAACACACGTGCGCTCGAGTGATGGGCGCAAGAGCGTACTGCAGCAGGAAGTTGGCACACTCCTCGTTGGTGTACCACTCAGGGAGGTTCATCTTGACACGAAAGCGTTCACCCAGGTAGGCCAGCACCTTGCTGTGTGTGGTGCAGCCCTTGTCCGAGACCATCCGCAGCATCTCAGAGACGCAGCTCTTGTAGAAGGAGTTGTCCTCGCGGCCTTTAATCAGCTCCTGGAAGATCTGAAAGTCTGTGAAATCCACCAGCGCCTGGAAGCATAAAGAACACATGGCAGGGTCTAGAAGATGACGAGCGTCAACACAAAGGGATGTTGCATTAGTCCAAGCTGGATGAATTGCTTATTGGATGTACTGTATATCTCATCGTGCATGTGAATGTATGTACAGTATCTACTGTATGAGCATATCTATGCACATGCATGTGATCCACATCGTGTGCATCTGTGTTATAAATGTAGTTTCTTAAATAAAAATCCCTGAAATTGCACATTTTACAGGGCAGAAACCCAACCCTTTCTCCAGCCTATGTAATGAATGTATTTAATGTAAGTGTAAGACATCATTACTCTTGCTGATTGCACAATAAACGGCAGAGAAAAGTCTAAAAAGGTGACGCAGACAGTACTCTACCGCACCTGAAGGCGGCGCATGTATAAATTCGGCTCCAAAGGAGTCAGTCCCTCACCAGCCGTGAACCTCACCGCACATCACTGGTACATAAATGAAGTAGAATGTGTACTCCTCTAAAATACTACTTAGTAATCACTGTGCACAAAATGTGCATCAACTCCAACATGAGATACTTGAGTCAGGTTCCTACCTTCAGTGCAAAGCCAAGTGGCAGGAAGAAGAGCTCCTTCTGGTAGATGAAGTTGACCATTACCGTGCCGTTCTCCAGATAGTGCAGGTTCATGTTGATGGCCGTGTGCTCTTCCTTGACGCAGCGCATGGAAATACCTGCCAGGAGGAGATGTGAGGACATGCAGAGACAAACGGTCTACATGGAACAAGGAGTGGATGCTGATGTTTACCATACTGGGTGTATCCCTGCCCTCTGCTCTTCCACTTGGGCCGCGACATGGCGATAGGATAGTTCCTCCTGGGCATAACCAGCATGCGGATGACCTTCTCGATTCCATTCACAATGAAGTAGCCTCCCATTTCCTGGAAGAGAGATGCACCATGTCATTCCTGAGACAGGTAGATGATGATAAAGCAGTAGGGCATACCTCTGCCTCCTCATGGTGTTCTACCAGCTGTTTGGGTGACATGCCATGTAGGTTACACAACTTGGACTTCACCATGATGGGCACTTGACCCAAAGACTGCTTGATGATGCCTTTGGGAATGCCGTTGATGGACCAGCTGACGTCCGCCTGTCATCATGCAAAAATGAGCAGAGATTACTCTTGGACAATGGCGACAAACACACACACACTCACCACTATTTTTCCTTTGTACGAGCATCTTCTTCCCCGACACTCTGCTGGGAACACTCTCATCTCTCTGCAGACACTCCCTTTGGAAACCACCGGCTGGTAGATGGCGGCCTCCACAAACGACAGGCCGATCCTGTCATTTTTCAGCGTGAACTCCAAAGGCGGGATGGCCTGACGACGACACGACACACTTTTTACATAGGTACATCATCTAAAGAGCTCCAATTGTCAAACATTTACTTATCTAGCTACTGTCATATAATGTAGATTCACAAGCACAATTATAAACATATAATTTAAATGAAAAACTATATAACAGTGTCAGTCAAAAGTGAACATTGTCTTGGTGAAGGCTGAATTCTTGCATTGTATCACATTACATAGTGTATAATGAAGTGTGTGTAGAGTGTACACGAGGAAACCAACTAAAACTGTAAGAAAGTAAGACTATATTTGTGAGCTAATGCTTATCGCGATGACATGTTAGTTTGACGGCACCTAATCAGTCAAAACGAGAAGAAATAAACAGGAAAGTCAGTATTTGGTGAAAGTTGCCAGGTAAGTTGAAGAAGAGCTGTAATAGCAGGGACCTGCACGACGCGGCTGAGTCCGACAGTGACGGCCTGGTCGAAAGAGTCAATGTGAGCTCTGACTAAATCCTGAATAGAGCTCTGTTGACTTTCCTTCAACACGCCGAAGCCTCCGTCCGTCAGATTCTTCAAACTTGGACTTTTGGCCACATCCGTCCACTTCGCAGAGAAGTCCATGCTTGTTTACATGTGCCCGCTCAACCCGGAAGTACATCTAACCAACCCGGAAGTCACGCTATTTCCGCTCGTTTTTACTCATTTTTTTTTAATTAACAATATAATAGCTTAAGGAAGGGACACTCATCAGTGTGTGATGATTGAAATCCATTAAACAATAAAACAGATAATTAAAAACAACATAGCATCATTACGTCCATTATCCGGGTACTCTGTTACGTATTCGATCCAAACAAGGAGCCGCCATATTGGCGTTTGTCCGCTTCCTCATCTACTTTTCTCTTTCTCTTCGATTGCAGCAATGCATATTTACTCTTACACCAAGCAAGCATCGATGCATTCGTGTATTTTGAGTTTAGTCTTTAAAAAATAAATGCAATCAAAGCGTAACGCTGTGACGCTGACTCCACGCCAGAAGATGGTGGTAATGAACCTAACAAGTTTCAACAAGACGACAAAGACAAAAAAAGTCGGGCGCACTTCTTTTTCACTTCTTTTGCGGGACAAAAAAAACCCTATTTTTAAATGCCAATATTGACAGGTATGGTCCAAAGTAAGACGTGTAGAAATAAAATTTAAACCAAAAAAACGGAAACATGTCTTAAGCACACACACACACACACACAATAATGTATATATAAAACGATATTTATATGAAAAAAAGTTGTTTAACCTTTTTACAACATTTAAAAACTACACACAAATAAAAAAACTCCCTTTAAATATATATACACATAAAATCTATAATAATTCATACATATACATTGTTTTTAGCATTTTAAAAGCATTTTAAAAAATATCTAAAAATATAAAAGTACCACCACTATGCTGCTCTTCTGCACTGCAGGCTTGTATTGCACTTTTAGCCAGACAGAGGTCCTGTGTTGCAGAATGCAGCGTGAGGGCCCAGCACTCTACTTAGTGGAGTCGCAGCGTCCAGCGGACAATCTGGACAGGAAAGAAACCATTAGACTCCTAATGTGGAACATATTTCAATGACGCTACTTTCACATAGGCAGCTCACCTGTATAATGTCTTGATTTCCAGAACATTCCCACCCTGGGGAGGCTTGTCTGGATTCAAAGCAGAGATATATTAATAATACAACAATACGTTTATTATTACAGCTGCATCATGCCGAGAACTGTTTCTAATATTTTGACGCTTTCATGTGGCTAAATATGGCAAGAAAAAACTGGTTAGTGCAGTTGATGTACAGTATGAAAGTTTGTTAAAATGTTGCCTGTACAGTTAATAAAGCATTTACAATGGATACAGGTTGTCCTTGGAACAGATTATTCGTAATTACATTATTTCCTATGGAACAACTAAATACAAACAAATCCAGTGTCTGGTCAACAGAGGTTTCACTACTGTAGTTTTCCAGTGGTGGGGAACGGATTGATGTGATTTATCAATACCAACTACCTAGTCAGTAACGGATCCATACTAGCATTGAATTACAGTTCCTTGTTTATATTCACAAATATCTCTGTGTGTTTTTGTTGTTGTTAATATTATTACATTGTTGATTGATATATTGTTGATAAACTCAGGGAATAAGTTCTTGGACACAGGAGGACTTTGGGGGCAAAAAGCCAAAGGATTTGAATGAGAGCCAATCGTAGTTTTTGCTTGGGTTACGGGAGTTATTTTGCAGTATTGACTTTATTTTGCAATTGTATGTAATAAAATGGAAATATTGTGTTATTTTGTTGATACGGTATTGTAACACTGTTTTATATTGTTGTATTAATATAAGGGCCCTGTAATAAAATTTGCAGTATGTCTACCACTGGTTTCCAATGACATGCTGCTGGATGAGTCAACGTTGAGACTGTTTCGAGTTTGTTTCATGGAATCCCCGACATTTTCCTTGTGTTGATATGTTGATGTCCCAATAGTATCAATGACCCTTGACCCCTTCTCGTATGAAATCATTTAAATATCATCCGGAATGTTCTACATCTTCGCTGTGAGGATTCCACCTCAAAGATGAGTGACAGTAATAACTGACACCGGCGATGGAACGGCGCCTGTAGCAAGAGCAGCGTGTTGCTTCAAGTTCACGTGTCCGAAACATTCCACAGAGCTCTCATGTAGAATGATGATGACGATAACGACAAATGCAGCACGGCGGGAAATTGCAGACGGTTTTATTCTGTTGTAATGTGTTTTTTGTTAATCACCAATCATCTCCTGGGAAACTCCTGGCTGGGAACGCGCTCCCTGGGGTCGTGTTCCCGCCGCTGACATTCCTCCGCTATGACTCACTGGAGGAACCTTCACAGATGCCATGAAGGTGATTTCATGAGCAGTCCCTCTTGCTTTTGCTTTGGAACGTTATACAAGAGTTTGCGGCTGCACAAAACTAGACGAGAAAGAAAAAAGGTTTGAACTGGCACACTAGAGCCACCTAGTGGCCTGCAGTTAAGCAGCAAAGCACAGGCGGAACAAGAGCGACGCCTTCTCAGGTAATTTGAAGAACCAACGCATCCCTTCCCACAAATATTGGCTTTTTAAATGTCAAGTGCATGCCGAAGCAACAGAGGGCGCTGTAAGCACATTTCCCTTCTCCAAATACGTCAACCTAAAACAGAATAGGCTAAACAAGACCAATCGTTTTTAAAAATATTATTATATCAGTGATGTCCAAACGTATCCCACCTCGGGCCTCATACTGAAAAATCAATAGGATGCGGGGGGGCCACTTTGAGATATACAGTAGTGTGAAAAAGTGTTTGCCCCCGTCCTGATTTCATTTTATTGTTTTGCATGTTCGTCACACTTAAACATTTCAGCTCAAATTTAAATATTACTCAATGACAACAGCAGTTTTTAAACGAATAAATATAATATAATAACTATATATAAATATATATAGATAGATAGATAGATAGATAAATATATAATAGCTGGTTGGGCCACCCTTAGCAGCAACATGTGCAATTAAGTGTTTGTGATAACTTGCAATGAGTCTCTTACAGCGCTGTGGAGGAATTTTGGCCCACTCATCTTTGCAGAATTGTTGTAATTCAGCCACATTGGAGGGTTTTCCAGCATGAAGCGCCTTTTTAAGGTCATGCCACAGCATCTCAATAGGATTCAGGTCAGGACTTTGACTAGGACACTCCAAAGTCTTGCTGGTGTGTTTTGGATGATTGTACTGCTGCAGAACCCAAGTTGGTTTCAGCTTGAGGTCACGAACCGATGGCCAGACATTGTCCTTCAGGATTTTTCTGTAGACAGCAGAATTCATGGTTCCATTTATCACAACAAGTCTTCTAGGACCTGAAGCAGCAAAACATCCCCAGACCATCACACTACCACCACCATATTTTACTGTTGGTATGATGTTCTTTTTCTGAAATGCAGTGTTACCTTTACGCCAGATGTGATGGGACACACACCTTCCAAAAAGTGAAACCTTTGTCTCATCAGACCACAGAGTGTTTTCTAAAGGCCTTAGGGATCATCAAGATGTTTTCTGGCAAAATTGAGATGAGCCTTAATGTTCTCTTTGCACTTTTTTGCTCATTTTATTTTATTTTTTTTTACAAATATATCTTTTTTCGCTTACATTTTTTCTTGTAATGATATGTCTTTATTGTCATAATATTTTGACTTTATTATCGTGATATATTGTAACTTTTAGCTAACAGAATTTTTCTTGAATTGCAACAGTATTTTTTGCTATGTTTGTTTCTTATATTACAACTTAAAAAAATCAACATATGAGCAAAACATCCTAGCTTTGGTTTAGTGGTGGCAAAGCAAATTAATGTAATATCTAATAATATATCTCATGAAAATGAATTTATTTGATTTTTAGATTAAGCAAAAGGCCAATAAAAATGGCCGCACTTTGGACAACCCTGCTTTGAGTGTGCATGATCCAGCAGTCTAGCAGGAAGTGACCTTGAAGAGGATCCAAACAACCTACTGGATCATCTTCAGCTGCTTTAGTGTAGTGACCATAAAAGTGTCTGCGTGTCAGTATGATGGCAGACGGCGTGCAGGTAAACAGACGTGTTCATGTCAAAGACGAAACATGCCAGGAATGTGGCGTGGTCGTGACTCAATGCCCTGAACAACAGACACAGAGAAAGTTCCAAAAAAAGCCAAGCAGCAGGTGGCCTCTAATAAAAGAAGTTCCTTGACCCGCACATGTTGTCAGGCCGAGCGCACACAAACACAGGAGCCTTACTTCTCTGTAGGTGGCCTGCACTGCGAGGGGCGACCGCCGCATTCCGCCGGTGATGGCCAACTCGACTCCGCTCACGGGCATTTTTTATGTGGGTCGCAACCTGAGCCCGGCCTGTCACACCGCGCCATCCTTGTCCTACTTCATGCTGGAGAGGAGGCGGGCTCACCTTAGTGTATCCATGATGGTAGGATTCAGAACCCTGACAGCGCAGTGCACCAGTGGTTTGCACTATTGCCTCACCCCTATGTGGTCTACGTGGACTACGGTCTACGATTCAAATCCTGATTTAGCGTCTTTCTCTGTTTTTGTGCTCTCCTGACAAGATTTGGATCTGTCACACAAGTGTAAAAAGTGTTAAGTGTGTTTTGTTCAAAATTACAAAGTGTACTGTAAGTGTACAAAGTGTACACATGAACTGAGCATAAACCTTTCATAAGAGGCTGAGATGATGGTCCAAACGAGGGAGTCGGGTCCACACATCACTCATGTTGTGGTTCTTGGCATCAAGTCCCATAACCCCCACATGCACAGCATCATAGCTGTCACACACACACACACACTGATGTGAACCCAGGTGGTTTCCATAAGCGACCTTTGGTCGGACTCTCCGAGCGGTGCTGGAACATGTCGCATGTCAGTGTTTGTGACTTTCCTCAGAGATGGATGCTCCAGCACGCCAGCCATCCATTTAGACCACACACAGTCATCTCAAAGACGTCGCCTGCCTTCATTTCGCAGCTCTTCTCATGTTGGTTTGCTGCTGAACATTCTGATGGTTCTGAAGGCAAAAGTCCAGAATGGATTGGATGTTTTCAAAGTGGTTCTGTTGCAACTTCACATGCATGTAGTAAGTCCTTTGATGGCCCACCTTGAGGCTGGTTTCCAATCATCTGATTGCAGGTTGTTGCTGTATGAAAGTGCACACAGTCACGGCAATATGCCACTCTAGCCGGCTTCTGTGTGAAAGGCACAGAAAAACAAGTGCTTTGGTTGTTGGACCTTGGTGGAGGTCATTCTAGTCCACAATGAGACCCATTGGATCCAAGGCGGTGTCTTGATTGGAGGACTTTGTACGGTTAAATGGATATACGGTAAAATGCAGTGTACCGTCAGTACCTGGATACTGCTCTCAACACGGCCCAAATGGTAAGTGCACAGCTGTGCTGGACACTTGCCACCCTCACCAGTCGCCATCTTGGCTACGTAGCGGAAGGGGAGGGACTAAGGGTTGCAAAGAGTGGGAAGTGGATAAATATTGCAATGGCCTTTTCCAGTAAGTAGGCATATGGGAAATTCCCTTAGGATGTTAGTATGCAGTGTACATAGTATACTTATTGAAGTGTACTGACGGAAGTATTTCATTTCAAGATTCAAGATTCAAGAGAGTTTTATTGTCATGTGCATGGTAAAACAGCAGTTGTACCATGCAATGAAAATCTTATTCTGTTCATTCTCCCAGAGACACAGCTCTAAGTCAATGTCGATGAGCGCAGGAATGTGATGGACTCTGACTGCAGTGTGCACGCTGAGCAAGCGAGCGATCACCCGGGAAACCAGGGGGTCAATGGAGCGTTCAGGTCCTCTGGAGGTCATGACCTCTATTTACAAGTTTCAAAACCGGGCTCTGTGCCGCAGCTAGCTAGCATACTAGCGAAGCCATATCGCGGCATTTTGACAAGAGGTCAGTGGCGGTCTGTGCAGCCCCTCCTGAGATCCCATTTCCTCCACATCCTTCATCGCGTGTTTGTGCAGCTGATATTCCCTCGCTTGCAAATACATCATCCTGCCGAGCGGAAAGCTGCAAAATTCAAATGATGTCACGCCATCGTCGCGCTGGCACGAAACCCTTAATTATGTCCTGCGGGAGGCTGATGAAGTGGTCTGTGTCGCCAAGAGATTTATAACTAAAGAGACCAGTGCTGCGTGTCAAATGGAATGCTTCCATCAGTACACTTCAATAAGTATACTATGCACACTGTGTACTTAGTTCTTGAGGGCACAAATTTTGTGTAGTGCTGTCCCAAATCTATTACTGTTGTTGCAGGCTTACCAGAAATGATTATCGCAATATTTACCTTCTTCTTCTTCTCATCTTTTAAATTGTGAATTTCAACCCTCCCTCGTGTTCCGTTACGAGATCAAGATGGCGATGATTGAGAGTGGTAAGGGTCCATTGCAGCACTCTCACCATTTTGATCGCGTTGAGTGTAACATCCAGGTACTGACAGTGCTGTATTTTGCTGTACTTCTCATTGTGCGCTCAAAAGAGTAAGTATGGAAGTGCGCCAACTGGGACAGAGCCCAGTACTCAAAGTGTTGGAGGCAAGAATGCTACTGCTGTTTCTCCCACTGCTTCTATTCTCCTTTTAAGTGGACGGATGTGAAACAGAAGCAATCCTTCATCCCACTGCTACAGTATGTGTTCATTCTTACACTTGCAGGACTGTTAGACCCTCCAGTAGGGGGTCGCTGTTGTGTAAACAACCCACCAGGGTGGGCGGCAGCGGGCCGGTCAGACTGGGAATGAGGCGTCCTGCTGGGGGTCGCGGCCCGGACACGTGTCGAGGCTCACCATGGTTTCTTTGAGTTCAGTGGTGTCCCACACCACTTAGAGCAACTTAGACACAATGGCTGACTATTCAGGCCTAATGGTCAACCTCAGGGGTGTCCAAAGTGCAGCCCAGGGGCCACAGCTCGTTTGTATTGGCCTGCGGCACATTCTAAAAACACAATTAGCAAAAGAGAAAGAGTTGAAAAAAGTTCAAACGTTGATACTACCAACAGCTCCTCTCCCACGCAACTAGGGGTTCACGCGTTTATTTTGTCACTCGCCTACGGCATAGGAAGTGGCCAATACATAGCTTCAGGGTGTCGTCTTCATCATATGCATATGTTACGATGAAGATCTGACCTTGTGAAGTCGCGTTATTAACGTTTACATTTGTGTGGCGAAACATCAAACTGAAGTTTGTCGCCATGTCCCGCCCACATCCTATGCCGTAGGCTAAATTGCTTCACATTTTGTCACCGTCCATCCGTCTAGTATCCATGTTTTTTATTTGGGCTCATTTGGTCAAAGTCCCCAGAAGGAGTTCATCTAAAGTTGACCCATGGTTTTGGCCCAAAAAACCTCCTGTTTGATTGCGAACATTGGCTCTTGAGACTTTTTTGCCTGCCTTTTTGCCCTGTCGTGACAGACGTTGCCATCAAATGTGGTGACTATGAAACTGGTGGCAGGGGTGTTAAGTGAGTTTTGGGAGTTTGTGTGCAGGACCCCTGAAATATCACATTTTTGACCGGGCCTGATGTGCTTGAAAACTTTGGTGAATTTTAATGCATATTAAATCTCCCAAAAATGTGATTAAATGCACATAATAATATCAATAAACATAGCAGTGTTTTTTTGTTTTTGATTAAGTACACTAATAATCAGATCCAAAACAAGAGTTCGGATAAAATGTTATGATTAACAATGTACTTGTAGTTTGCAGTGGTGTACTGGAGTAAAAAAACTATGACTTTCAGGACGTTTCTACTGTTTCGTGTATTGGATCTGTTTGGATTGTGTCCCCAATGAAGTGTCCAGTCAGTGAATCTTCTTCTACTTTTTCCGCAGTTCTTTTTTGAGAGCGGCCACCTCGATGCCCCCGTGGCCTCATCATGAGACGGCCTTTCAAGCGGGGCGGGTGGGGTCACGCTCCAGCGGCGCTGCCCATAGAAGGAGCCTCCTGAGGATTTTAGGCTTGTAGCAACAATCAGGAAAGGACTTGAAAAGATTCTGCTGGACTTTGAGTGGACTCCATCTTGATGAGATGATGAGATGCTTTTTGATGTAAAAAAGAGCTGGACATGTTTCACAGGACAGATGTTGTCTCACTGTGCTTGTCTTGGACTGCCAGACTTCATCTGTTTGTCCTGACCTGACTAATATTTCATTTCACTGAGGAACATTCCATCCAGCACGTAGACCAACTGTACACGACATCATAATCATCATGCATGTATTTTTAAAATGACAACAAAGCTAGGTCACGGTGGTACCTCACTGACCTCTGCATGCAGCAGTCCATCTTGTCTTTGACTCCATGGATGACTGTTGCGACTCCACTGTACACAAACACAACACAGCTTTGTTGCCGTGGTTAGCATAACCCCAAAAAACCCAAACATACACTTAATTTATTTTCCTAGTGGTCTGTATTTGTGTTCCACAACAATGAACACACGAATACACCAAATATACTAAGTAGAAGTCATAATGTTAGAAGAATAATACCATAAATAACCACTGGGGGTGTAACGATAAATGTACAGTAGTACCTCGCATTACGTAAACCTCCTTTTACGTAAATTCCACTGAACGTAAAGAATTTATGTAAAGTTTTTGCATCATATTACGTAAGAAATTCCATATAACGTACAGCATCTTTTTTTTTTTCAATCAACTTTATTAATGCCTTACAAATTACACTAACAGTGCATCAAACCATGGGGATTGAAAAATAACAGTTGGATAACAAAAACACATAAAATAAATCACACAGAAATCGAGATTAAAGAAATAAAAACGTAACAGAAAAGTGATAAATAAATCAATAAAAAAAATTTAAAAAATTAAGATAATAATAATAACAATAAAAATTAAAGTAAGTTACACCAGGGGACATGAGCCATGAAAATTAAATTGAATTAAGGATATTGAAGTGGGAGCACAGATTTATAGTCTTGATAGCGTTCTTGTTATTAGCAGAGGATATTGATTTCAAGTACAGCTTCAGTTCTTTCATGAAAACATAAAAAAGGGGTTTCACTTTGGCAAATTTAAAGTCGGTGCAAGTGTTTTTGTTTGTTTTTTTAAGTCGGTGCAAGTTCAGACGAACAGAGTACTGTACACTTGGTGATGTCTTTCAGTTTTATTCATTTACAGTAATCTTATTTATTACCTTATTTTATATTGGAATGTTACTGTACTATGTTTATGCGAACGTTTTATTATATTTTCCCACCATATTTGGTGGACTTTGAATATTTTCAAGTGCCAAAGGGGTGAGTTTGGGAAGATCTTGGAACAGATTAGGCTAATTACATGTATTTTACGCTCCGTATAACATAAAATCCCTGTAACATAAACGTTCTCGGAACGGATTATTTACGTTAAAGGGGCGTCTACTGTATTCATAATCAGATTTTTCAATGCGGTACAGATGCGTACCAAGTTCCCACACGAAACACATTGAGAAAGGCACAGGAAGTGTAATATATTATGTTGTAGTCAGGCATCTACTCGATAGTGCCACAGCTTGAAAACCATTTTCTGTCATTAAAGTCTGTTTGAGTAGAAATCAAGTACAAATGTTAAATGAGGTAGATGTATTTATAAGAAAAAATTAAAATGCTATGAAAGTAAAGTATTTATGGCTATGTTGTGTTTTTCAAAATGTTTTAAGAAAGTTTTTATGTTGAGCATAAAGTTGTTTTTAAATGAAAATAAAGTGAGAATGTTAGGAGAAGGATACAGGCCTACAGGCGAAAACAGACGCGAAAGAAACAATGTGTTATATGTTTTTTCATATCTATTAACTTTATCAATTCATTTTTAGTTGAAAATGTTATTTATCACAAAATTGCCTGATAGATGTTTTAAAGTTATTTGTTTCATTTTAAAAAAATCATTAAAGCTGCTTTACACACACAAAAGCTAAGCAGTTTTATGTTTTGTATTTTTTGTATCAAAATTAACCCAACTGTTGACCTTAAAACTGATATACGCACCGAACCGTCATTGTGATGCACTGTTCCACCCCTTATAATGAATAAAAAGTCGTAATATTATCATATGGTTGTATTTTACAAGAAAAAAGTTGTAGTGCTATGAGAATAAAGTATTTATGCTTATGTTAAGTTGTATTTTTACTTGAAACAAGTTTTAATGTTGAGAATTATTTTTTTAGTCTGAATCTTCTGAGAAAGACATACTGGTTAAAAAAGACAATGTGGCAAGGAAAAAAGACGCATTTTACAAGTATTACTACTACTCCTACTACTATTACTACTACTAGATTGATACAAATAGCGATGGTATAGCGATGTCAAGGGTATAGTATCAGTGTCTGCTCGATAGTAGCCTGATAAGATCAATATTTTCCAGCTCTCTTCGATATGTTTATTTTCACAAATATATGTGTTTTTTTCTTTTCTTTGTCAAATATATTGTATATATTCTGCATCTATTTACTGTATATATTGTTTACAAAATCAGGGAATACATTCTTGGGCTTTGGGAACATTATCCACAAATGAAACACCGAACAGTGGTGAACCTTCCCAGGAGTGGCCGGCCAACCAAAATTACGCAGCGGCGACTCATCCGAAAAGGTCATAAAAGACCCCACAACAACATCCAAAGAACTGCAGGACTCACTTGCCTCAGTGATGTCAGTGTTCATGACTCCACCATAAGAAAGACACTAGTGGTCATGTGTTGGTCTGGGGCTGTTTTGCTGCTTCAGGACCTGGAAGACTTGCTGTGATAAATGGAACCATGAATTCTGCTGTCTTAAAAAAATCCTGAAGGAGAATGCCCGGCCATCTGTTGGTGACCTCAAGCTGAAACCAACTTGGGTTGTGCAGCAGGACAATGATCCAAAACACACCAGAAAGTCCACCGCTGAATGGATGAAGAAAAACAAAATGAAGACTTTGGAGTGTCCTAGTCAAAGTCCTGACCTGAATCCTATTGAGATGCTGTGGCATGACCTTAAAAAGGCGCTTCATGCTGGAAAACCCTCCAATGCGGCTGAATTACAACAATTCTGCAAAGATGAGTGGGTCAAAATTCCTCCACAGCGCTATAAGAGACTCATTGCAAGTTATTGCAAACGCTTGATTGTGGTTGTTGCTGCTAAGGGTGGCCCAACCAGTTATTAGGTTTAGGGGGCAATCACTTTTTCACACAGGACCAGGATTTTTTCTCCTTTAATAATAACATTTTTTATTTAAAACTGCATTTGTGTTGTCATTGAGTAATATTTAAATTTGTTTGATGATATGAAACATTTACGTGTGACAAAATAAGATAACATTAAAGAATAAGGGGCAAACACTTTTTCACACCACTGTAGTTTTTGTTTGCCTAAAATCTGTGTTCCATTCAGATTATAATCATGATCAACAAACAAAATCACAAAATCATCCATAATGAAAATTTATCGGTAAACAGTTTGCATCGCCCAACCCTAGAACAGGACGCCACGCATGCGCACACACATCTGGACGTCTGCACACACCTGCGAGGGTCCGCAAGCACGAGCGTCTTGCAGCAGCGCGTGCGCGGCCACGAGGAGCGCGCGGTCACACGATCGAAGTGTGCGCACACCCTAGCCGAGGAGCGTGCGTGCATCAGTGCGTCCATGATCGGCGGGACTGGCAAAGTCAGCCCAGGTAAGAACGACGAGAACGTTCTAACATTCTTTTACGTCACAGTGCAAGTTGTGCGGGTGTACCTAATTAAGTGGCCTGCATGACGTGATAGCGTGGCCAAGGAGTGCTTCAAAGATATGTCTTACATTTGTTTTCAGTCAATGTAGTTTTATTTTGAAGGGTTAAATGTTTAAATGTATTTCTAAAGAGACTTACAGCAACTCCAGCATGTATACAATACAGTATCAATGAATGCTAATGATGATTGTCATGGAGAGAAAGTCGATCATTTGTTTAGACATTTCTCAAAATGTCATTTTAAGCTCATTAACATGACTTAAGGAACTACAATGGCCAAAATGTCAGAAGAAGCTGATGTTTGTTGGCCAAAAGGGACATAAAATAGTAGTACAGTAAAGATGTGTTCTAGCTGGACTCTGTGTGAGCACCATGCATCAATTATCACCTTAAAAGACGATGTTGCAAGTTGAAAATGAATCCGATGGACATTTACATTGAATAAGCTTATGTTGTGTAGTCCTATGAAGCAATCGAGGCAGGATGGCTATGTCACTACTTAATAGTGGGTGTCTAATGCTATGCCATAATCACAGTTGAGTACATAACTCAGTTTTAAGGTGACAGTTCGGTTCATTTTGGTTGCCGTAAGGGAACAAAATGCAAAACTGAAAACTGCTTAGCTTTTGTATAAACAGTGTTAATGATTTTGAAAATTAAACATAAAAAAATGCTAACTGCTTGCAGGCAATTTACCAATAAATAAAACGCCCCTCGGACTGGCTCACTGACATCAACATGGGTAGCTGTGGACATAACTTAAACGGAAACGAACCATGCACATTTACTTGTGACTTTGTCTGGAAACATAAGGAGATTAGGTGATATTATGGCGGTTTATTGAGATGGATTTCCTCCATTGGTACATATTTTTATTTTAATTCTTCTGTTTTCACATATTTTTTACTCTTATCTAACACGACTGCTACGGTAATTTTGTCGTACACTGCTGATCCAAATTTTAAGAACAGTTGAAAAATTGCATCAGATGATCAAACATTTACGATCACAGCCTATAAAAGTCAAAATCTTTGCAAAAATGTGGATTCAATATAATTTTCAGTCAGGTAGTCACACTGTTTCTTAATGGCAAAAAAGCTTTCTCTCGTTGAACACGGTGGGATTGCAGCGCGCCATTGCTGCTGAGGTTGGATGCAGTAACACCGTCATTTGAAACTTCTTCAAAGATCCTGAGGGTTATGGAACAAAAAAGTCAAGTTGTAGACCCCAAAAAATGTCCCCAGCCCTGAGCCGGAGGATCCGATTGGCTGTCCGTCAAGACACGGGACCATCCTCGGTCTGGTGCCAAGTGCAGTCAGTAACCATCAGACAGCATCTGTGAGAGAAGGCTTTTAAGAAGGAAAAACGTCTTCAAAGGCCTCATCTCCTTCAGAGCCACAAAATTGTCTGCTTGGAATTTACACGAGAGTTTTGCAAGAAAGTTTTATTCTCTGATGAGCAAAAATGTAACCTTGACGGTCCTGAACATTACTTGCATGCAAATGAGATCCCACCTGAGATGTTTTCTGCGTGTCACAGTGGAAGGGGCTCCATCATGATCTGGGGTGATTTTTTCTTTCAATCGAACAATGGAGCTTCAGGTTGTGCAGGGGCGTCAAACGGCAGCTGGCTATGTGGAGATGTTGCTGGGGGCTGAAGGCCCTTGTCTGTGTGGAGGCCTTCTTCTAGAGGAAAACCTCACTCTTTCCGACCATCCTGCGTTCCCCTGATCTAAATCCAATTGAGAATATGGGGATGGATGGCAAGGGAAGTTTACAAAAATGAGCATCATTTCCAAACAGTAGATGCCCTCCGTGAAGCCATCTTCACCACCTGGAACAACATTACCACTAGCTCCAGGAAACACTGCCATCAAGCTTGCCCAAAACAAGTTTTGAGGTGGTTAACAAGAATGGTACAGCTACTCTTTACTCAGTTTGTTTTTAAACATTTAATTTCTATATTAGGGAGGGGTTGTTTTTTTTTGGTTTGGTTTGGTTTAATTTTATTTTAACGTGCATGCATGAGATGTATTCCATTACAATGGAATACACCTCATGAATCATGTCACAGTTCCACCTGTCCAAAAGGAGTAGGAAGAAAGCAAAGCTTATTTAATCCTACCCCACATCCGTTCCACATCTTGTGCAGTACGTATTATTCACTTCCTGTATTCCGTGTAATATTATCCCATATAATAATCAGAGTAATAATAAATACATAATAAAAAGTAAAAACAAGCATGACAGAAAAATAAATATAATAATCAATATAATGATAAATAAATAAGATGAAGGCAAGCATAATAAAGCAAGTTCAAGACTCTTCTGCCTTATATTTAGCAAACATCAACTGCTTGTATTATTTTTTTATTTCGCTCGTCTTGGTTTTCGAGCTATATGGTCTTAAACTTGTGATCAGTTGATGAACTGCCTATTTCAATTTAAAGATTGTTTGCAATAAATTGCTTACTGAAATTGTTTTTTGTCTCCCTCCCATTTCTTCTTTTTGCATTTTGAAGCTCTACTTCGAACATCCTTAACATCCAACACTGCAAAATGTAAATTCTTGCAAATATTCAGCTGGTCTTAAAACTGGTCTTATGTCTTCACTACAATGTCAATGACACTTTTGTGCATGCGCAAAGATTTCTTCTAGCCATAATCTAAAAAAGAAAATTAATTGGGTGCATTTTCTTAATAGTGCCATGCATTTATTTTGAAGCTTAATTTCCTCTGAACAGGAAGTCACTCACTACATTGTAATTCTGTGTAACTAGACAGTAGTTACGTTGCTGTTGTGCTTTCATGCTGCGTAACCATAATGACGACGTTAACAAAACTACAACACATGTATTGTTACGCTCCTACTATTTGGCGACAACCAGCAGAGGGCGTAATACACTTTGGACCGACCAATACTTGCTAATACCTGCAACTTTTTATTCTGAGGAATGCTTGAAAAAGTCTGCTGCTGGCGAAAGAAGCACTCTGTCCTCGTCATTTTTGTCTTTTAGATGGACAAACGTGGTGGAGGCAGAAGGCGTCACACAGCCAGCATCACCTGAGGCACTGGAAGGTGAGCAATGTCTGCAAGCAATATGAAGTTAAAGTATTCCAAAAGTGCTTAAAATGATTATTTTACATGTCAGGCAGTATCACATGAAAGCGTCCGTACATGTGTGCAAACTGAAAAGAGCTTCCTGGGGTCAGTTTCCGCACTGCAGAGGAGCTCATTTCAACAGTGATGCTAAAATATTAACCAATGCTGTATGGTCACAAAGTGTCAGGTGACAATTAAGTAATTAAAAAAGGCGCAGGAGGCCGCCGCAGGAGGCTGCACTTTCCACAATGTATAGTATGTCACGCTAAACATCAGCAAACACCACGTGAAGAGTTACGCAGAGCAGCCAGCTAAATGCTAACCACTCAGCCCTTCACTGTATTAAATAACCAAACTACAGCATTTTAAAGTTAACAGTGATGCAGTCATTGTCCAATGTAGGTGAACAAAAAATACACATGTTGCTTGTCAAGCGTCAGGGGTGTTCACAAAAATCAGAACCAGGTTTTTGGTATTCACATCACCTTGTTTTGCCCAAGTTGTTCACAAATTGAACAGGGCATCAGTTTGATGCAGCATTCTTTCTGGCCTCAGTCACTACCGGCTCTACATTAAGGGCTAGGAGCCAGTGTATGTATTTTTCATTTCAACTAATGTGTACAAACAAATGAATAAGCTTGCTTACACTTTTTTAGGAGTTCCCCCACCAGAAGAATTCAGTGGATACACTCATAGATATGGTATCCAAATCGGTACTTTTGGAACAGTGTCGGTGTTCAATCAGTGCCCGAGCCGGTACTTTTAAAAAGGAAATCATAAATTTAGGCGAAAAACAATACATTTCTATTTTCACTGAATTTTGTGACAAACAAATTGAACAGAATAGTAATTGAAATACTTCAATAATATAAATAAAATAATAACTACGTACCGTAATTTCCGTTGTATAAGCCGCTACTTTTTTCTTAAACTTTGAACCCTGTGGCTTACACAGATCTAATCTAAAAAAAAAAGAACTACTACTAATTGTTTAAATACTGCGCCACTCAATATAACAGTGTGACTCATGGTGTCATCTTACAATGAACACTAAACTCATCACACAGCAACTTAACACTCAAAAGGTATACCTGAGAAATATACAAACAAGTACAAATACAAGAAAAAGAATAAAAGAATAAAAAAAACAACTTTAAAGCATTCATTGCTGCCTGCCGGGCACTGCAATGATGTCAGCCTACCTTGAGGCTCCTCTGGCTCCCTCTGGTGGACAGAGGCAGCATTGAAGTGCCATCCATTCATTTTCTATGCCACTTTTCCTCCAATGAAATGCTTTGCTCAGATGCAATGCATTCTGGGAAAACCTTAAAATAGTTTTTTTTTCTTTTTTTAATTCTATAACTCGTATTGGTACTTGTTTGTATATTTCTCAGGTATACCTTTTGAGTGGTAAGTTGCTGTGTGATGAGTTTAGTGTTCTTTGTAAGATGACACCGTTAGTCAGACTGTTATATTGAGTAATGACCTCCTGCAATTTCCATTGGGTTGACAAGCTTGTCGTGAGATTTTTCGTAGTTCATGATTGGCTTCTGTCAAATAAAGCGCTGTCTGGTCCTCACAGAGTTGTGTGCGCCACAATATGCCATTTTATGACATGGACATGTGTGGTTTATAGTCTGGTGCGGCTTATATATGTACAAATCCGTTTTTTCCTCTAAATTTAGTGGGTGCGGCTTATACACCGGAATTTACAGTAATAAATTCACCAATATGAAATAATATTCACCACAAATTATCACAGCAAAACCAGCAGCAATACAGAACACAGGGACTGTCCAAAAAAACATCCTGCTTGTGATTCACAATGAATGAATGAAAGCACAACACTCGCCGTGAACGTCATTGGTTGATAATGAGAAAGTGTTGAGTTGCTGCTGTGGACAGCGCTACTACAAAATGTGTGTGTGTTGCTGGAATTGAGCGCTGCTTTTGGCATATCAAGGTTGGCAGTAAAGTTTAAGAGGAGTGTCATGCTCTGTTTTCCTCCGTTGAGACTTACATTTACATACGTTACTTACATACCTTATCATCTTCAAGCACATTTTACAAGAGGCCGATATCTGCCACGTCCGATATTTTTTGTCAGCAGAAAAGAGTTCATAGTTTTATTTGGATCACGTTCAAATTTAGCATGTTAGTAACAGTACTTGAGATGTCAACATGGGCTGAAAATGGCATTTCTTTAGTCTATTTTTATGATGAAATGACAGCTGTGCCACACAGTGGCCGAATGATTAGTCAGGAGATCTGGAAGATCTTGGTTCGAATCTCTGTTGGGCATCTCTGTGTGGAGTTTGCATGTTCCCCCCGTGTGTGCTTGGGTTTTCTCCTGGTACTCCGGTTTCCTCCCACATTCCAAAAACATGCATGTTTGTTAATGCAGGTTAATTGGTAACATGCAGGCTAATTGGAGACACTAAATTAAAGGTGTGAATGGTGCCGTGCGATTGGCTGGCCACCAGTCCAGGGTGTACCCCGCCTCTCACCCGAAGTCAGCTGGGATAGGTTCCAGCATACCCCAATGACGCTAATAAGGATAAGCCGCATTGAAAATGGATGGATGGAAATGACAGCTGAAAGTTGTGACACTTGTGCTGTGGTTCCAAAGCAGAAAACTTTGATGCTGAACTTATCATTCATCTGCTGGGTTACACTGGATTGTTGTACTTAGATTTTTTTCGTGGGGAAATAATTTAAACGCACTGTGGTCTCTTGTGGTCAGGTGATGCTGTGGCTTATGGCAGCGTTGCTGGCGCTGGTGGAGGACGTACTGTCAGAGGAAGATGGTCCAGAGACCCGTCTGGACCTGCAGCGTGTCCTCAGGCAGCCCTCCTGGCCTCCTGCACACAACCCCGAAGAGGACGTTGACCCTCTCTGGCCAGAAGCGTTAGGTAGGCTTTCGCCTTCTCTTCTTAGTGCATGTGTACTTGTGCACGTGTGTTGTGAACGGTGCCCTTAGGGTCCCTCCATCCTGAGGCTAAGCTAACAGCTACAGTGCGCTGCATGAAAGTAGTATCTTGTCACTGCTGGGTGACAAATATAGTCTGTGGAAGTCGGCCCGGACACTTTCAAGGCTGAGCGTGGCCTTGGTCACTGGAGCCAGGGTAAAAATAATTAATCCTGTCACGCCATCCATCCGGAGAGCTGATTGCCTTGTTTGCTAGGTACCGGTAATATAGTCAAATCTCAGTTTTCCTACACCCCAGTTTCCATATGATCTGTTTTTTGTCAAAAAAGTTCAGTTAAAATGTTGCACGTTTTTGTAACAGACTAGTCTGTTTTCCCTGTACTGTATCGTTCTACAAAATCAAGTGCCCAAACAAAGCACTGTATGGGTTGCTGACTCACTGTCGGTGCATTTTTAATTGAGTACGACTGCTCAATAGCCCGCCATGGGGCCAAAGAAAGTTGCAAATGCCTGCACTTTCATAAAGAAGGTGACAAACACTATTGAATTAAATCTCGCCAGGATAACAATAAATTCCATCCATATAAAATATATTTTTGTTAATATTTTTGGGTGTCTGGAACGAATTCATTGCATTTACATGATTTCCTATAGGAAAAATCGCCTCTGTTTCCCTTGAGCCATTTAGAAGGAATTAATTACAAAAAAAACAAATAACAAAAAATGAAGTTCCGCCGTACAAGCACAAATCCTCCTCGATGACCTATCATGAGGCAGTTTAATAATATCGAGACAAAAAAAAAACAGAAAAAAAATGGAGGTGATGAGAAATGAATAGTACTGTACATAAATATACATTTACCATTAAAAGGAGCACGTTCATGTGCTATTGATGATAATGACATCCAAGAGCTGTATATGACATACAGTATATACTGTATCATGTCAATCATTGGTCACATTAGGGCTGCACAAAAAAAAATCTCAAAAATTCTCCATCTCATTTCTACTTGTAAAGAACTGCATCACACTCACATTGCACTGTCGTTAGCATGACGGCCGATGCTTTCTCCTCACACTCCCTGTCCCCCAGCGAGCCTCGCTGGCCAGGACGAGTTGCTTTAGTCCCCCGAGCGTCGAGTCGCACTTGCTATCATTCATCAGCTTGCGGAGCAGAGCGTTAATTATTTGACTTTTCTTTTGACTGGTCTTTATTACGTGCACAAATGTACTGTGGCGTGAGCAATCTCAATTCGAAGCAAGAAAACTCACATTGTCTGCAGAAAGGTACAGCTCTCGGTGACATGACTATGTGAGGCAAACGTCCCGAACAATTAAATAATTCAAATTAGAATTTCTCGTAATGTTTGTTGTTGTGCAGTCACAGTTAGCTGAAAGTTCTGCCGTTGAACCGTAACATGAAATATTTGTGTGTAACTACAGTCACCGTCTTGTGTGTGTGTGTGCGTGCGTGTGTGTGTGTGTGGCGTGTCTCGACGTGGCTGAATCACCCGAGTGAGGAGTTCTTCGCCCGAGGAGCATTTCTATGCATTTCTCTCTCATGATTACAAGTGTTCCTGTGGTAAACACGGAGGCATGAACTGACAAGCACCTCAAGTTCTGCAATTGTAATTATCGTTCCCGCGGGGAACGCCGTGCGGCTTGAAGAGAAAGTGCAGGGCAGAGCCACTTGTAGATCCGGAAGCTGAAGTCTGTCAACAAGATGATAGAGTCCAATAACAAACAAATTGTTAAATGAATCTCTCTTAACCTTTTCAACCCTAAGTACTGTGCGGCTCGGGGCGTAGGGAGTCTTGCTGTATGTTATATTAATAAAAACGAATCATCATCATAGTTATACCCATGTCATACACGTTATACATACAGTGGTATGAAAAAATGTTTGCCCCCTTCCTGATTTTTTTTTTTTGCAGGCTTGTCAGACTTAAAAGTTTCTGATCATAAAACAAATTTAAATATTAGTCAATGACAACATAACTGAGCATAAAATGCAGTTTTTAAATGAAACTTTTTATTATTAAGGGAGAAAAAAATCCAAACCTACATGGCCCTGTGTGAAAAGGTGATTTCCCCCTAAACCTAATAACTGGTTGGGCCACCTTTAGCAGCAACAACTGCAATCAGGCGATAACTTGCAATGAGTCTCTTACAGCGCTGTGGAGGAATTTTGGCGCGCTCATCTTTGCAGAATTGTTGTAATTCAGCCACATTGGAGGGTTTTCCAGCATGAACCGGGTTTTTAAGGTCATGCCACAGCATCTTAATAGGATTTAGGTCAGGACTTTGACTAGGCCACTCCAAAGTCTTCATTTTGATTTTCTTCAGCCATTTAGAGGTGGACTTGCTGGTGTGTTTTGGATCATTGTCCTGCTGCCGAATCGAAGTTGGTTTCAGCTTGTGGTCACAAACAGATGGCCGGACATTCTCCTTCAGGATTTTTCGGTAGACAGCAGATTTCATGGTTCCATTTATCACAGCAAGTCTTACAGGTCCTGAAGCAGCAAAACAGCTCCAGACCATCACACTACCACCACCATATTTTACTGTTGGTATAATATACTTTTTCTGAAATAAGAAAAAAAAGAAGAACATAAAACAGTAAAAGAGAAAGTATTTGAAATCCGATTGAGAAACTGATAATATCTATTTATTTATCTGTATTGTTCAGACTGAACTCAAAACTGAAACCAACCAAATGCAACAAAATGGAGAACATTGAAGCTTACAAGCATATTCAAATTGCATGTTGACTATGACAAATTCATACATGTTGGCAGGTCTGCACTAATATTGACAGTCCTCCCTGCCTCTCATGCCCCCCATGACAGCCCACCGCGCCTTCCCCCAGGGGGCCCGACCTACTATTTGAGAAGAACTGGTTGTAAGGTGATGTGCAGGGTTTCATTACATTTGATATTCATATGAGCTAGTCTGTCTGATGCAATTTAAGGTAAAATAAGATTCTGACCTTCGAAAAAAAATTGCATAAACAGAAATTACCCAATTTTAATCGAAGATCCCTGCTCTAGGGGATCATCAAAATGTTTTCTGGCAAAATTGAGACGAGCCTGAATGTTCTATTTGTTCAGCAGTGGTTTTCGTCTTGGAACTCTGCCATGCAGGCTGTTTTTGCCCAATTTCTTATGGTGGAGTCATGAATTCTGACCTTAACTGAGGCAAGTGAGGTCTGCAGTTCTTTGGATGTTGTTGTGGGGTCTTTTGTGACCTCTTGGATGAGTCGTCGCTGCGCTCTCGGTGTAATTTTGGTTGGCCGGCCACTCCTGGGAAGGTTCACCACTGTTCCATGTTTTCACTATTTGTGGATAATGGCTCTCACTGTGGTTCACTGGAGTCCCAAAGCTTTAGAAATGGCTTTAGAACCTTTTCTAGACTGATAGATCTCAATTACTTTTTTTGTCATTTGTTCCTGAATTTCTTTAGATCTCAGCATGATGTCTAGCCTTTGAGGATCTTTTGGTCTACATCAGGCAGGTCCTATTGAAGTGATTTATTGATTGAGAACAGGTGTGGCAGGAATCAGGCATGGGTGTGGCTAGAGAAGTTGAACTCAGGAGTGATAAACCACAGTTAAGTTATGTTTTAATTGGGGGGGTGCGGATATGTTGGCAATCACTTTTTCCACACAGGGTCATGTAGGTTTGAAAGTTTAATTTAAAAACTGCATTTTGTGTTCAGTTGTGTTGTCATTGACTAATTAAATTTGTTTGGTGATCTGAAACATGCAAAAAAAAAAAAAGAAATCAGGAAGGGGGCAAACACTTTTTCACAACACTATATACATCTTGTCGTGTTGTTAATGCATTGCGTGAGTCCAATTGTATTATTAAAGTATTTTTTTAAATCAGAAAACATCCTTCCTTGTTAGCATCCTATTAGCTAACTAACAAAATGGAAACTGAAACCGGAAGTCAGCTCCATCGCCCGTCTATGTTGTCATCAGCGGTTGACGCTCAAAAATGTTAACACAAAACACGTTTTTATAGTTTTACTCGCATAAAACAATTATAAATGCATATAAATGATGAATGAAAGGGCTAGGTGAACATTTAAGGTTACGTTTACCTTCAGTGAATACGTAAGACACGATGTGGCAGTGAGATCAACCAACACCATTTTCTTGTATTGCCATGAGCTATTTCTTGAATTCATTAGTGTTTCTCACCTTCTTTATCAAAATGCTGGCACTTACAACATTCTCTGGCTCCATTTTGCGTTGTTGAGGTGGAAAACAGTAATTAATTCAAGAAATAACTCTTGGCAAAACAGAAGTGGTGGTGGTTGATCTCGCTACCACACTGTGTCTTTGGGAACAGTTGTCAAGAATCACGTCTTCAATAAAGGCAAAGGTAACTTTAAATGTTTATGTTTCCCTTTCATTCATCATTTATATGTATTTCTATGCATTTTGAATTGTTTTCTGCATGTCAAAATATAATTGTGAAACTATAAAATGTGTTTTATGTTAACATTTTTGACTTTCTGAAATGAATTACTTGAATTTACAATATTTCTCATGGAATAAAATGATTCCGTTAGCACCCGTTTGGTTCTTATTTCTGCTGGCTTTAGTTTTTTGTTCATGTGCACTTGCCCCTAATTTGAGTTCCTCCCATTTAGTTCATTTGGTAGCTTCTTGCTTTGTTGGAGCATTGTTTTGTGCCATGTGCCTTCTGTTAGTTTGTGTTTATTCCTGCTCTGCTTATTATAATTAATAAACTTTTACCTGCACTTCGTTCCTGCCTCTGCAACCTGGGGTCACGCTCTAAAACAGATGCTCTAAATGTGACAGGACCTTGTGGAACGAATTAATGACAGTAACCAACGTTCCACTGTATATACTTTTTGTAACACATGAACTACAATAATCATGAGAATTTGCGACATGTGAAACTTCTGACATGCCATACAACTAATTTTGTCTTGTAAACTTCATTTTCCCATCTTTGGAACAAGAATATCCTCTGGCGTTTGCAAAGGAAAAGAAATTAAACATAATCCATGCAGTAATAAGGTATTCAGCAAAGCATTTAACTGAAATCAATAAGTATGTCAGGATACAACTTGTCTTTATGATTTGTGTTGTAGTGGTGCCTTAAGTTGAAGTCTTTCATTGTTGGTAATGTCTTTAAAGTCAACAAATAAGTACTCAGTTCCCCATCCTGCCTAAAACACACAATTTTCAATCAACTTATCATGCTCATCTTGTCTTCTGGTACCTGACATAAAGCAACATTGCAGCGTGTCTCACACAGCAGTACCAGGTGCCCCTGCTGGTGGGAGATAGTAATTACAATAATGTTCTGTTTTTATTTTTAAACATCTTTATAACCATGTCTGCCATACTTTGCTGTGTGCATGTCATCCATCCAAGAATGTGTGTTGTATGTTCTAGAAGAATGGATGCTGCTGCAGGAAGAAGATGTCCCGCATCAGAGCAGGTGGCGCCGTTCACATCATGATGCAGACGTGAGCAGAACTTCTAGGAGGAAGCGCAAGAGGACCAAGAGCAGCGTTGACTGCCGTGTGGAGAAGAGGCAAATGCGAGTGCGTGACCTCGGCCTGGGCTACGACTCGGACGAGATCGTCCTCTTCAAGTACTGCGTGGGCTCGTGTCACGGCGCCCGCAGGAACTATGACCTGGCACTCAAGGCCCTGGTGACCCAGGGGAGCGTTTCCGGGCGCAAGGTCAGCAGCCAGCCGTGCTGTCGGCCCACCCGCTACGAGACTGTGTCCTTCATGGACGACCACACCATGTGGCAGACCATCAAGTGGCTCTCTGCGGCCAACTGCAGCTGTGTGGGCTGACGAGGTGGAAGATGCTTCTACAGAGTTGTGATTGGTGATGGTGTCCATGGAAAGAATGTTTCATTAGGAGTGACTTCCGACAGTGAGAGAGCTGAGGATGGAACCAGCAAACTCTACCACCCGAGAGAGCAGAGTGCGGGACTCACAAAGGCTGCTTAAAGAGCTGCACGCTAAGGCATACTTGAGCTCTTCTCAGAAGCTGGCGAGGGTTGCCTTGTTGCTCCTGGAGGGAGGCCAGATACCTCCATAAAGCAGCCGTGGCACTATGTGGATTGTCTGCTGCCAGCCTGGATTTAGACCAGCCTGCTCGGACTGATCCATTGCAAAGATCCTCAGGCAAGGGGACATCCTGAGCAGGTCTTCAGGGACGGCCAATATTTCTTTGAAGGATGCTTTTTACCCCCACACTTTATGCTGAGGTTGTGATGCTTTCACATGTTTGGTTGGCATGGCAACCAGGGCTACTTCACACCCAGCTTTTCTGGAACTTTATCGGTCTACATGTTAGCTTCACAAACAATACGTGCAAGTTAGTCTTCTCACTTCACACCACACGAGTCTAGTTTATACTGTATATGCCGCATGGACAAAAGTATTGGGACAGCTAGAAAGTTGATTGATGTTGGACTTGTTCTGCAGTTCTTCCACAGCAAACTCCTACAAACATGCTTTTAAGGACCTTGCTTTGTGCACTGGGAACAGGAAAGAGCCTTCACCAGCCAAACAGCCTGAGCCAACCAAAAGGATTGTGGCGCTCAAGGTTGTTTGACCGCGTTCACGACCAAATGCTTTGGCATGCAAACATGTTTCCTTCCGTGTGGATTTAGGGTGGTCTTTATAAGACCAAATGTTGGTCTCATCATGTGACACAAGTCTACCTTGCTTCCGAGGCAGCTCCACATCACACTGTGGCTTCAATACACACACACACACACCATGTTGACCTCCATGCAAACACATGTACGTGAAGTACATGCCACAGTAACCGCATCGTCCTTGTTTACATCTCTGTCGACAGTGTGTTGTGGGATGCCATTACAAATATAGACGTGAGCCAAGCGTCGTACACAGTGACGGCTTTTCAACACGTACTTTAATTTTAGATGCGCCGAGACATGATACCATTACCAAGCATTTTGTCTTTTCAAACAAAGCACTCTTTGACTGCTTTTTAGCCTTGTTTGATCCAAACATGACTTCGACTTGTAATAATATAAACAATACTAGATGCATAAGGAATGGTTATCATATATGTATTCTTGGTAGGAGTAAAAACATGTATGTTCAATATCAGTCTATGAATATTTGAGTGTATGTCTTAGTGGTGGTCACATTTCGCCACAAACTTTTATTACTAGAATAGGGTTTACCACACGCTCTGTTTTTTTTTTGTTTTGTTACTGAAAAAGTTCACAGAGAACCTCGACTTAGTCAACTTAGTAAAGTTACAAATTTAAGAGACACACAAAACCTCAGGAATATTATCTGAATGTCACATTTTAGTATGTTTAGTATGTTATCCTTTTTCTGTTTTTGCCTCCATCAAAGTTAATTGCATTTCTCTCATAACACTACAAACGTATTAATTACCAAAACAATTTTGAGCATGCCATACTTAAGATGACAGAGCGTTAAGAAATCAGTTTTCATCAGCGCCATTTTCTCCTACTTTCATAAAAGTCTTAAAGGGAAGGTGACATGTAAAGTGCTGCTTTGAGATGCTCTGCATCATGTTGCCTTACTGTACATAAAGATATTTATTGTTTAAATTATTCTATTTATTCGTCATTCACATTAAACATCAACTGAGGATATTTATGAGTAATAAAGAAGATATATTTGTTTTATTGTTGTTCCATTTAGCATTTTCCATTTTTTTAATCTGAGAGGTACAATGTAACAACTTTTATAAAATGCATAACACGGCCCAAGTTAGTATTTCTTCTTACATTGATAGTAATTTCCTAAAGTCCTTATGTTAATTGTTATCTTAATGGACGGTGATGCTCACCTTAATGATCATGTGTAGACATGTATAAAGTTGTAGTTTATTGGACTGTAAAGCTTGACACAGGAACGCAATGAGTGGTGAGGCAGTCACACACATTGGCAAAGGAATGATAAAAGTAAGCCATAAATCCAGTTGACACAACCCAAGTGAGTAATCTGTGTTATCTGATGATTTTAGAGTTAGATGCTTAATCTGCAAATATTCTTGTCATGGACAGAGTTCTATCTAAACTTTAATGCATTCTAGCCACAGTTTTTGTAAGTTTTGTACACAGTAAAATATTGTAAAACTGTTATGGCCTTGGTCTTTGTATTTCTGCAGAACAAATCTATGTGTCTGAATTGAGACACGGTCATCCTGTTTCTTATTTGCAATAATTAAACACTGTTCAATAGTAG